>NC_092049.1:56766626-57031618 GCF_003086295.3 Arachis hypogaea
ACCGAAAGTAGCCATTGACAGTGGTGATGTATCACATAAAGCCAGCCATGGAAAGGAGTAAGACTGATTGGATGAAGATAGCAGGAAAGCAGAGGTGCAGAGGGACGAATGCATCTCCATACACTTATCTGAAACTCTCACCAATGATTTACATAAGTATTTCTATCTTTACTTTTATTAATTAATTTCGAAAACTCCATACTATTTTATATCTGCCTGACTGAGATTTATAAGGTGACCATAGCTTGCTTCATACCGACAATCTCCGTGGGATTTGACCCTTACTCACGTAAGGTATTACTTGGACGACCCAGTGCACTTGTTGGTCAGTTACACGGAATTGTGAACCTTGGTATTGGCATCATGTTTTTGGAGCCGTTGCCAGGGAAAGAAAGAGCAATGAATTTTACATAATTAAAGTGTAAATCATGATTCCGCGTACCATGCATACAGAGGATGCCCTTTGGGCTGTGCAATGCCCCAGCCACATTTCAGAGGTGAAAATAGCAAAAGCCAATTCGGAAGCAATTTGCTAGTGCATGAACAAACCCCTTTCATCTTTGACTGGCATACTGTAAGCATGCCTTTAAAAACCTTCAAAGAAGAAAAACTCATCACCAGCCACCAGAATCAATCACACCCCCAGATTGCGAACTTGCCTTTTGAACTTATGTGTGATGCAAGTGACCTTGCCATTGGTGCTGTGGTTGGGACAAAAGAAAGATAGATTGGCACCATGTCATATATTATGCCAGCAAAGTGTTAAATGAAACACAGAAAAGAGTATACCACCACAGAGAAAGAACTTTTGGCCAATTATTTATGCATTTGATAAGTTTAGGCAATACTTGATTGGCTCAAAAGTTATAGTTATTACACTAACCAGCTGCTCTCAAGTATTTAATGTCTAAACAGGATTCAAAGCCAAGGCTTATCAGGTGGGTACTGCCTACTCAAGAGTTTATATTGAAGTAAGAGATAGAAAGGGAAGTGAAAATCAAGTAGCAGATCATTTATCAAGAGTACCACAAGAAGCCTGTCAAGATAGACCACAACAAGTAAATGAGAACTTCCCTGATGGAGCACCTGTTCCAAGTTCAACAAAAACATCTTGGTTTGCTGACATAGCAAATTACAAAGTGGGAAGAAATATACCTCAAGAATGTTCTAAGCAAACAAGTGAAGAAGCTGCTCAATGAAGCAAGGAATTCTGTGGGATGAACCCTTTTTATTCAAGAGGTGCTCTGATGGAATGATTAGGAGGTGTGTCCATAAAAATGAAATGAAGGGACATATTGTGCATTGCCATGTTCAGCAGGTGGACACTTTGAACCAGAGAGAACAGCTGCAAAGGTATTACAAAGCGGTTTCTATTGGCCAACTATCTTCAAGGATGCTAGAGAGTTGTTCCACCAATGCAATGAATGCCAAAGAGCTGGAGGATTGACAAAAAGGAATGAGGATGCCCAGAATTTTATCTTGGAAGTTGAGCTATTGGACCTATGGGCATTCGATTTCATGGACCTTTTTCCCCTTCTTATTCTTTCAGATAACATCTTTGCTGCAGTAGAGTATGTCTCAAAATGGGTGGAAGCCATAGCCACAACCACTTGTGATGCACAAATTGTCCTTCAATTCCTTAAGAAGCATATCTTCACTAGATATGGAGTGCCCAAGGTCTTGTCAGTTGATGGTGGGTCACTTCTGCAACAAACAAATGAGAAACCTCCTCCATAAGTAGGAGTAATCCATAAAGTAGCAACACCGTACCATCCTCAGACTATGGCCAAGCTAAAGCAAATCGAGAGTGAAAGGATTTTAGAAAAAACAGTGGGAAGCACAAGGAAAGATTGAGCCAGGAGGTTGAAGATGCCTCTGGGCATTACAGCACAGCTTTCAAAACTCCATTGGAAAGTCCCCATTTCAGTTATTTATGGAAATCTTGTCATCTCCCTGTGGAGCTTGAACATAAAGCTTTTTGGGCCACTAAATCCTCAACCTTGATTCTCAAGCAGCAGGAGAAAGGACTGCTACAATTAAATGAGTTGGATGAGTTTAGTTAGAAGCTTAAGAGAATGCTAAGACATACAAGGAGAGAGCTAAGAGGTGGCATGACAAGAATCTAAAAGAAAGAGTTCAGCCAGGACAGCAAGTGCTCCTGTATAACTCAAGGCTCAAGATCTCCCCTGGCAAGTAAAGTCCAAATGGACAGGTCCGTATCTAGTAACAAAAGTTTTCCTTATGGAAGCCTTGAGCTGCTAGATGAAGCTACACAGAGCCACTTCACAGTAAATGGCATAGAGCAAAGCCTTATTTAGGAGGACAATGGGACAAGGAAAAGGAAGTTCCAGTATCTGAACTGAACAAACACAGAGGATGTCAGCTAGTGACAATAAAAGAGCGCTTGTTGGGAGCAACCCAACTTGAGGTAGTTTTTCTTTTCATAGCTATTTCAATAAAAAGGTTAATTAGCTTTATCTATATTGCAAAAGCTATGTTTGGTGTTGCACACCAAAACATATAAGGGAGAATGAAGGATTCTAAGTCGGTGTTCCACCAAAATCCCATCATTAGAACATATTTCACCTCCTGCATAATGCTAGCTTTGAGCATTTAATGAACTAGTTAACTATTTTGCTGTTTCCAAGTCATTAGTTTATTACTTTTGAAAAAGAAAAGAGTTCACATATAATTTGTGCATGAGAAACATTGGCAAGGAACTAAGTTTGGTGTTCACACACCAAGTAAGTTCGAGAGCCCACACATAAGCTTTGCAGGTTTACAATGCCTAAAGGGTTGAACAGCAAGCAACATTTGAGGGAGCAAGTAGAAAATAGCCAACAAATTAAAGAACACCTGAATTACAACTGAAAAGGAGCAAATAGAAGGAAGAATGGAAAACTGCAACTCAACAGGTTGTATTTATACTTGATTCTTGTTGTTATGTGATGGTTTATTATTCCTTTATGTCTGGCTGGAATGATCATTTAGTTGCAAGTGGAAGTACATCCTAAAGAAAACCATATGCATATAATTGTCATCACTCATTAACTTGAAATTTTGTTTTGTTTCCTTGCTGTTTGAATAAAAGAGAGATGTTTGATTTAGAAAAGTAATTGTTCAATGTTGCAAAAGTTAGAATGAAAGTTAGTGGTGGTATGTGTTTTGATTCAACTATTAGCTCATAGAATAAATGCTGCAGAATAACTTGTTTCATGAAGCTTAAAACTAGTTTGCTGCTATGATCCTTCAATTAATGAAAGCCCCTTGAAAATAAACCAAAAAAAAAAAAGAAAAAGAAAGAAGAAAAGCCAAAGTTGGTAAAGAAACAAACAATAAGGCTAGACACTAATAGCTTGGACCCTAGGACATATGCCTGTGGTGTTTGTGTACTGGGATATGCTTGGACAAGTAAGTTCTAAGGAGTATTTTAAAACTTGGCAACTTAGATCAACTGATTTGGGATTGCCAACTAAAAGTCCACAATAAAGAGCAACCTAGTTACAAAACATTTAAGGATCCAAAGAGATGCTGGGCATCAATGATCCTAGGAAGAAAAAGGTGAGCCATGTGTCTGTGGTGAAGAAATGTTGAGTGAAATTAAGCCAAAGACTACTGCAACATTTGCCACCAAGCCTTCAATAAGAAATAAGCTCTGAAATGCACAAGAAAGAAGAAAAAGCTAACAAGGGAAATAAGCAAAAAGGTAAGGAATTATAGTAGCAATCTTGGTGAACCCTTGAGGAAACATGGTTTGTTTTGACAGCAGGTAATAAATGAGCTACTTTTGACCTGCATAAAATCCATAAACCAAATTCAACTATATGCCTAAGAAGGACATGCTACTTATCTATTTCATTCTATCTTCTCTTATGTGTTAGTGCTTGCTTGGGGACAAGCAAGTTTTAAGTTTGGTGTTGTGATGACAAGTCATCTTAGCCTAGTTTCACTAGCCTTTTTCTTTGTTTTTATTAGGTTTTATGCACTTCCTTGCATTCTAAGTAAGTAATTTGGAATGAAAATGCATGACTTCTTTGAATCAAACAACCACCATTTATTTGATGCTAAATCATGAGGTTGAAGTCAAATTTCATGATTTTAATCATTTATAAGCCTTGTGAATTTGGTGATACTTTGATTGGTTGTTTTGATTACTTGTAGGTGAAGAAAGAGAAAAGAAGAAAAGCGTGGCATAAGAAACGTGCCCAAGAGAGGAAAGTGTGGCAAAATCAAAGAGAATGGAAGCCAAGTGAGAAAGCAAACTGAGCTTCACAAAGACAATAGGAAAGAGCAAGCACCAAGCTCAGTTCAATTAGTTAACTGAGCACTAAAGAAAGCAAGGAACAACATAAGGCTCAGTTCACTAAGTGAGCTTTATCGGGGCTTCTCAAAATTAATTCAAGATGAATTCCAAGGGAGGAAGCCACCAAGTTTCGAACCAAGGACCAAAGGGAGGCAAGGAACACTCCTTGCAAGAAAAATTAAAAAGAATTAGCTAAAATGCTTCCTCCAAAGTTCGAACAAGGGATCTCTCACTACCAAGCTTGCAAGGAAAATAATCCAAGATGCATTGGCCAAGGTTCGAACCAGGGAGCTCTTTGAAACACAAGGAGGGGCGCCACTTTTAAATGCAAAGAAAATGAGCCAAGATGCATACAGGAGGGTTCAAACCAAGGAGCTTCATGAAAGGGGAAGGAGGAGCGCCCACTCTTCCAAGGAAATTTGCTTCAAACTTGCTTCCACCAGGATTTGAACTTAGGACCTTGAAGACAAGAGCAAGGCGCCACCAAGGAGAGCTCAGTTGGTTTTCCCAACTGAGCACTACTCTCCCCAAGCCTCCCACTCTTTAGCGCAACAAATGCTCACAAGGGAGCTTGTCATGCGCACTTTGACACGGCCAGGATCCCATGAGGCGCACAACATTGACACACTTAGAGCTCAGTTCAAATTCCAACTGAGCTCTAGTGTAATGAAGCATGGCCAAGTCTGACACACCAAATCACACAAGCAAGGCAACATTTGGGCGCTCAGTTTGGTTTTCCAACTGAGCTTGCCCCTGGGAGGTGCACTTGGACCAAAATTCACTAAAAATCCAATTTAATTCATTTCTTCACCAAATTTGAAAGCCCATCCAAATTATAAAATCCAAGAATAAAAAGTGTATAAATAGAAGCTAGTTTGATTTAGTTAGGACCTCTAGATTTTACTTTGAATTTTTCTTTTGAACTTTCATTTTCATTTTTGAGCTTTTACTTTGGAATTTAGATCTTAGAGAATTGGGAAGAGGAATTGATCTCTCTTCTTCCTTGTTCTTGCTTAAGCACTCTTTACTTTTCTTGCTTTTGTCTTGGGTGAAGAATTGAAGAACTTCTGTTTCAATCTCACCTTGAGATCTCTTGTTACTTCTCTACATAATTGAATTCCATTTCTGTTTACTTTACTGCTTCATATTCTCTTTAATTCTGTAATTTACTTTCTTTATTCTTTTGCAATTGCTCTTGTTGGATCAAGGAAGGATTTGAGATCTAGACTTGTTTTCTAGTCTCTTCCACTCCTGAGATCTTCAACTTCTTTTAATTTGCTGCAATTTAAGCACAAGTCATTTTCTGTTTTAATTTCTCAAGCATTTCTACTTTTCTGCTTAGATCTACTTTACTTCAATCCACATTCTACTCTTTTGTTAATGCAATTTACTTGTTCTTGTTTAAATTCTGCAATCCCAATTCCCAATTCCTTTTATGATTCAAGAAATTTGCATTTCTTGCACTTTAAGCTTCAGTCATTTACATTTCTTGCAATCTAAGTTTCTGCAATTTACTTTACTTGTTCTTTAAGATTCAGCATTTTTACTTTCCTGTTCTTTATTTACTGCAATTCTTCCCTCTCCCTTTACATTTCAAGCAATTTAGTTTATGTTAATTCCAAGCCACTCAACCAATACTTGATTCGCTTGACTAAATCAACCACTAAACTTAAAATTGCTCAATCCTTCAATCCCTGTAGGATCGACCTCACTCATGTGAGTTATTATTACTTGATGCGACGCGGTCTACTTGCCGCGTGAGTTTTGTGTTGGATCATTTTCCACACATCAGACATCCTATTCAAATCCACCTTCGACAAGCTCAGATCACAAGAAAGGAGCTAAGAGCATATCCCAACAGCCTATTCAGGTTAGGAGACACTCCAATCCAACCCTCGGATACATCCCACTGCACACCACATTCGGGAAGGGGTGCTCGGTCCAGAAGGCTGAGCATAGACTACATTGTAGTAAATGTGAACTCTACATATAACGCCCTTATAGGCCGGACGACCCTAAATCAGCCCGCCGCAGTAGTCTCCACTCCACACCTATGCATGAAGTTCCCAACCCCAAAGGTATAGCCACCGTCAAGGAGACCAAAAGCTCGTGCGATGCTGTTACAATGAAAGTCTGAGCCTTAAGGGAGTCCTAGAGGAAAAGAGGCCAATACAATCGAATTCGGAGGAGCCCGAACTCGAGAAGAGCTCCGTCCCCAACCAGAAGGTGAAATCGAGGAGATACAAATCGGAGATATGATAAACCCCATTTGGAGGGTTTATCTTGTGTTGAATTAGAGGATTTATAACCTTTTAGCCCACATTATCTAATGAAATAGCATGGTTTTATAACTTCTCCATTAATTGTGCTTAAGAGTGAAAACAGGCTCTCTAGGTCTTTAATTATCTAAATTTAATTCACCTTTGATTCCATTAGGTGCCTTAATATATTGTTAACTGATTTCAGATTAGGAGGCAAAGATTGGATCAAGGGAATGAAGGAAAAGCATGTATAAATGGAAACTCATGAAGAAATGAAGGAATCGCAAAAGCTTTCAAGCCGACCTCTTCCACTTAAAAGACCATAACTTGAGCTACAGAGGTCCAAATGATTCGGTTCTACTTGCGTTAGAAAGCTAACATTCGGGGCTTCGAAATGATATCAGATTTGCCATGTTTCATTTCGCATAGGGACATGCACGCACACGGTACGTGTACGCATCCATGGCGCACACAATTCACTTAGTCAAACACGTGGCCAGCGATTTTAGAAGCCTTGTGGGTCCAATCCAACTCATTTCTGATGCTATTTAAGCCAAGGATTGAAGGGGAATTAACATACTTTTCACACATTAGTTTAGTTTAGTTTAAGTTTTGGAGGAAAAGTTAGTTTAGAGAGAGAAGCTCTCACTTCTCTCTAGGATTAGGAATTAGGATTACGTTTAGTTCTTAGATCTAGGTTTTCATTCATGCTTCCCTCTACTTTTGCTTCTTAATTCTTTGTTGTTGCAATCATCTTCTTCTCTTCCTTTGTTGTAATTTCCTTTATGTTGCTTCTATACTTTGTTGTAGATCTACTCTTGCTCCTTCTCTTTCTTTCAATTCAAGTTGAGGTAATTCATAATAATTGTATTTTTTTATTGTTGTTGTTGGATTTCATTCTTGTTGTAGATTTCATCTTATTCCTTTTATGCCTCTTATGTGTTTGATAAAATGCTTCTTTTAGCGTTAGTGTAGATTTTGTTCCTCTTGGCCTAGGTGGAGTAATTAGTGATGCTTGAGTTATCTAATTCCTTTGTTGATTGATAATTAGAAATTGCTAATTGATTTGGATACACTAACGCTAGTCTTTCCCTTGGGAGTTGGCTAGGACTTGTGGAATCAAGTTAATTCATCCACTTGACTTTTGCCCATGGTTAGAGGTTAACTAAGTTGTAGCAATGGATAATTTGTGGTCACAATTGAGGAGGATAACTAGGATAGGACTTCTAGTTCTCATACCTTGCCAAGAGCTTTGTTAGTTGTTAGTTTATTTTCTTTGCCATTTATATGTCTTGTCTAAAACCTCAAATCCCAAACATACTTCATAACCAATAACAAGGAACTTTATTGTAATTCCTAGGGAGAACGACCCGAGGTTCAATACTTCGGTTTATAGATTTAGGGTTTGTACTAGTGACAAACAAACTTTTGTATGAAAGGATTATTGCTTGGTTTAGGAACTCTATTACAACGAGCTTTCAATTGTGAATTCTAAACCACACAAAAGTCCAATCATCAAAATGGCGCCGTTGCGGGGATTTGCAATGGTGTTGTGTTATTGGTTATTGTATATATGTGAATATTCTGAATAGCTTGATTTTGGATTGCTTGCTAGTCCTTGCTAGTGTAGGACTTTGTTTCGTTATTTTTCTATTAGCTTTTAAATTTTATTTCTCTTTTCATTATGAATTCTCATTTTGGCTATGAGTTTGGTTCTAATTGTGTTGTAGGAAATGTGAACTTCAATGACCACATGCATCAAGGATGGAACCAACAAAGATGGGAGGAACCTCAAGGAATTGATCACTCCTATTGGCAACAACCTTCGGATGCATATAGGTATAATTTCCATCCTAATGCATGTCAATCATTGGCTATGGTGAAACTTTATGTGAAATCAACTACCACCGTCATATGCCTATAACTCTTATCCTCAACATGAACCTCAACCATTTTCACAAGCCTCTCATTACCAAACACCTTCCTATGACCCATATCCACCATATGACCAATCACCCATACCATACTCTTATGGCAATTATGAGCAAGAACCTTTAGAACTACCACAACCCTATCAAGATTACTACCAAGAACCACCTCAATGCACACCATCTCCATACCCTTACCAAGAAGAACCACCTTCCTACTATGAACCTCTCTCCAAAATGATGAACCCTCTTATCCACCCCAAGCCCCAATAGATGACTCTCTCACATTACTACTTCAAGGACAAGCGGATATGCAAAGGAACACCCTAGAGTTTGTGACTAACTTGACCAAGGTAGTGTATACTTTAGCCTACCAATGCTTGAACACTCAAGGTGCTTCCATAACCACATGTGAAGAATCCAGTGAAGATTATAGCATGAAGGGAGATTGGAAACTCCGGTGGGAAATGAGGACGTTATTTTGTATTAGAACAATTTGAGGAGCCTATGATTATTGAAGAAAAGGAAGAAGTGGTTGAAGATTTAGGAGATGTTGAAAGTCCAAGGGAATGTAGCATCATGGAGAACTCTTCCAAGAAGCTTGATATTGATGTTGATAAAGGTGCGCAACCTCCAAGGCATATTATCGTTGGAGACTTGGAAGAAGCTTATCAAGAGATGGATTCAATCATGGAGGAATTTCTCTCTACAATGGAATCCTCTCCATTGGACATGAAGTTGAAATTATAGAAGAATGTGCACAACCTCCATATCCTTGGCGAGCAATGAAGAAGAGAGTGAATCAGAAGAGAGCCACCAAGAGGAAAAAGTTGGCATGGTGTATATCAAAATTGAAGAATATGAAGAGGTTGATCAAGAGATGAATTCATTCATCAATGAATTCCTATCCAAAATTGAATCACCTCTCATTGGGCAAGAAATTGAAGTTCTTGAAGACAACACCAAGCCAAGTGATAAAGGGGAAAAGGTTGAAATTGAAGAAGCTTGCAAAGAGGTGGAAACAACTAAAGAAGAGCCTAAAGAAGTAGACCTCGCATTGTCTAAGTGTAGGGAGATCTCCCTCCCCAAGTCACCATCCAACACAACATTCAAGTGGGTAAAATTCTTATCCCTAAGCTTTACTTTCTCACTTGAATATGGTTTAATTGAAAATTATGGTCAACTTAGAGCTCTTTGTGGAATTAAGAGTAAAAAGGAGTTGTGTAGTGGTTGGAGGTTTGGAATTAGGCTCATCAAGGTCAAAGCTTCAAAGTATAGGGACTATGATTGGATGAATGCTACTTTACATGGGTCTAGGAAGAAGACTTGGTATGCTAGAGATAATTCTGCTTGTTCTACTTGTCAACCGCCCGAACTAAAAACTCATGAAGATCCACAAGAAGACGGGTGCAAAAATAAGATATAGGATCCCGGATCGAGCATGTAGACCAACTATGGAAGCTCATATCCTGGGTAGAACTTTGCCCAAGCATGGTGAATTTGGTTGGAATTTCTGTCAACCGTTTGAAGAACAATGATTCTTGGAGATTCAAGGATGAGTACAAGAATAAGCCACCATGACAAGGAGCTTTCCTAATGTCCAACTTAAGGACTTAATCTAAAAGTATTAGGTGGGAGACACCCCACCATGGTAAACTCTTTCAATTCTCTTGTATGTATACTTAATAAGTGATTTGAGTTGCCATCATATGTAGTTTTCTTCTTTAATATACTCTTATACATTTTGTTTTGATTGATAGGTTGTTATAGTGTGTTTTGATTAGCTTAGATTGTTGTTAAAGTAGGTTACTTGAAGTGCAAGTTGTGTTTGTTTTGACTTTGAAAAATTTTTTCAAAAACTTAAAGATTTTTGTTAAATTTAAATTTCAGTTGCTTTAGAGTGTTTATACGTTAGGAGAGTGTCAAATTCTATTTCTATGCCTCTAAAAAAAAAAACCCCACTGACGCATACGCGCACTGCGCGCGTACGCGTGCATTAAGCATTTTTGCCAATCCACGTGCACGTGTCATGTACGCGTACGCATGAATTGAAAAATTCCACCCCAAGCCAAAAACCCGAGAGTTATGCGAACGCTGCGCGCGCATTGTGCCTTTGGCACAAAACCACTGACGCGTACGCGTACATGATGTGCACGCGTCACTCTCGAAAAAAAAAAGCCATCAACGCGCACGTATGCGTGGATTTGCACCCTATTTTTCTCCTTTCTCCTTTCTCCTTTCTTCTTCTTTCTTCTTTTCTTCTTCTTTCTTTCTACCTTTCTTCTTCCTCTCTTGAAAAAAAAAAGATTTTGTTTTAATAAAAAAAATAAATAAAAATAAAAATAAATGAATAAATAAATAAAATACTAAAAAATTTTTTTTTCTTTTCTTCCATTTTCTTTTATTTCATTTGCTTACTTTCATTCATTGCATTTTAATTTTGATTTTATAGCTTGTTGTAATTTTCTCTTTTTAAGTTTCTTATTTTAATAATGGTATTGAATTTTTCTATTCTATCGTTGAGAATTTCTTGCTTTACTTTAGTGCTTCTTGACTTGTTTGATATTGTTGGGTGATGACACTTTTAAATCAATGCTTCATCTTGTATGACTCTTGTGTCTTTGTGCATTGATATGACCTCATATTGTCTTTCATGACCCACTTTTTCTTATTTGAACTTGATGCTCAATATGCTCTTCACGCTTTGATTTTACTCTTGCATCCAGTATTAATTGATATGCCCTTTGCCTATATTGCTTTTTCACTTATAAGCGTAGCTAACATGTAGTGAGAACTTTACCCTTATTTGGCATTAGCCCCCGCCTATGTTCTATTTGCTTTGATATCTTTGTTATAGGCTTAATTTTCTTTCTTTTTCTCTTCCTTTAGGTTGGCCGCCAAGAAAGGAGGAAAAGGAAAAGCTTCAAGATGGAGCAACGAATAAGTCATCTGCACAACCTCTCGGAGAAGCTCACCAATTGGAGCAACCCATCCACCTTGCTCTTCTTTGCATGCACCGAGGACGGTGCAATCTTCAAGTGTGGAGAGGTCGTCTGACTGATCTCCATGGGTACCAATTCCTTTTTCAACACCAATGTTAGTTATTTATTGCATTGCATTCTAGGTTTTTAGGATTTTTGTTACATTTTCTTAATTTTGCATACATATACACAATAAGTATTGTCAAAATAATGAAAATTTTCAAGATCTCTATCTATAAGGCACCAATTGATTTGAGTGAAAACTTTTCATAAAACTTGTTTGAATCATATATATATTGTGGATCATGTTTTTGAGCTAAGAATACAAGCAAGTGAGATTTGAGCCTAATGGTGTGGTTACATCTTATAACCACTTATTTTCCCTTCTTGTGTGTATTATTCTCTTTCTATGATTGTAATCTTTGATTTGTTTGATTCTTTATGTCCATTATTTTGTGTATTCATGCATTTATATGATTGAGGCCATCATTTTATTTAGCTCACTTACCCAAATAGCCTTATCTTTTATCTTCCTTTGTTAGCCAATTTGAGCCCACGATTAACCCATTTGTTCTTAATTTTAACACATTACAAGCCTTAAAGCGGAAAACAATAAATGTCCTTTATTTGGATCTTTGATTAGCTTAGGCTAGTGAGTGTGTGTATCATTCAAGTATGGGAACCTTGGGACATTAGGTGAATAAAAGGGTAGTTTGTATTTTTGTTGTAAATATTGGGAATTGGGTATATGCTCATGTGTTAATTAAAATGTAAAACATTATGCATTGATGTTTTTTGTATATATTGCAAAGCAAAAAGAAAAAAAAATGAGAAAAAAAGGAAAAAAAATAAAAGCGAAAAAAAAATAGAAAGTAAAGAAAAAGAAAAGAAAGAAATAAAAAGGGGACAAAATGCCCCAAAATGAAGCTCAATAAAAATCAATGCATAAGTCTTGTGAAATCAAAAGGAAATGCATGAGTATGTTAAAAAGTGAAAAAAATGGGTAGTTAGGTTAGCTTTGAATTGTATAGGATGTCATAGGCTACGTGGGAAGTCTAAGCTTATCAAAGATTCAAATTTCAAGCTCACTTAACCAAATATGCATCCTACCTTGACCCTAGCCCCATTACAACCTAAAGAAAGACCTCATGATATTTGTATGTATGCATGAAATAAATGTTGGTTGTTAGAAGAAAAACAAATCTTGGAAAGCATGATAATGAGCGGATAATTTATACGCTTTTTGGCATTGTTTTTAGTATGTTTTTAGTATATTTTAATTAGTTTTTATTATATTTTTATTAGTTTTTATTTAAAATTCACTTTTCTGGACTTTACAATGAGTTTGTGTGTTTTTCTGTGATTTTAGGTATTTTCTGGCTGAAATTGAGGGACCTGAGCAAAAATCTGATTCAGAGGCTGAAAAAGGACTGCAGATGCTGTTGGATTCTGATCTCCCTGCACTCAAAGTGGATTTTATGGAGCTACAGAAGCCCAATTGGCACGCTCTCAATTGAGTTCGAAAGTAGACATCCTGGGCTTTCCAGAAATATATAATAGTCCATACTTTGCCCGAGATTTGATGGCCCAAATAGGCGTTCCAAGTCAGCTCAAGAATTCTGGCATTTAACGGCGGAACTGGCATAAAAATTGGAGTTAAACGCCCAAACTGGGACAAAATTTGGCGTTTAACTCCAAGAAAAGTCTCTACACATGAAAGCTTCAATGCTCAACCCAAGCACACACCAAGTGGGCCCCGGAAGTGGATTTTTACACTAAACACCCTAGCTTACTCATTTTCTGTAACCCTAGGTCACCAGTTTACTATAAAAACTACTTTTAGTGATTCATCTTGTACCTCATGACACTTTACACATTTCATATTGTATTCTCTACGGCATGAGTCTCTAAACCCCATTGTTGGGGGTGAGGAGCTCTGTTGTTCTTCATGAATTAATGCAATTACTACTGTTTTCCATTCTATCACGCTTGCTTCTATTCTAAGATATTCATTCGCACTTTAACCTGATGAATGTGATGATCCGTGACAATCATCGTCATTCTCACCTATGAACGTATGCCTGACAACCACCTCCGTTCTACCTTAGATTGAGTGCATATCTCAGCCTCATGATTCAGATCAGAGTCTTCGTGGTATAAGCTAGAATTATTGGCGGCCATTCCTGAGATCCGGAACGTCTAAACCTTGTCTGTGGTATTCTGAGTAGGATCTGGGAAGGGATGACTGTGACGAGCTTCAAACTCGCGAGTGTTGGGCGTAGTGACAGACGCAAAAGGATCAATGGATGCTATTCCGACATGATCAAGAACCGACAGATGATTAGTCATGCGGTGACAGCGCATTTGGAACATTTTCACTGAGAGGACGGGAAGTAGCCATTGACAACGGTGATGCCCAACATAAAGCTTGCCATGGAAGGAGCCTTGCGTGCATGAAGAAGAAGATAGTAGGAAAGCAGAGATTCAGAAGACAAAGCATCTCCAAAGCCTCAACCTGTTCTTCATTACTGCATAACAAGTATTTATTTCATGTTCTTTTACTTTTTACAATCAAATCTGAGAATTATTGATATCCTGACTAAGAGTTACAAGATAACCATAGCTTGCTTCAAGCCGACAATCTCCGTGGGATCGACCCTTACTCACGTAAGGTATTACTTGGACGACCCATTGCACTTGCTAGTTAGTTGTGCGGAGTTGCAAAAGTGTGATTGTAATTTCGTGCACCAAGTTTTTGGCACCGTTGCCGGGGATTGTTCGAGTTTGGACAACTGACGGTTTATCTTGTTGCTTAGATTAGGAATATTTTATTTTTGTTGGTTTAGAGTATTTTATTTGAGTTTAGTTTTATATTTTAAGTTTGGTGTCAATTGCATGCTTTTATTTTCTTTTAATTTTTCGAAATTTCATGTCCTCAGTTCTTTCTTGATTTTTTAAAAATTATAAGTTTGGTGTCTTCTTTGTGTTTTCCTTTAACGAAAATTTTTGTTTGATTCTCTAAAAATTTTAAGTTTGGTGTGTTTTTGTGCTTTTATTTACTTAAAAGTGTTCTTGGTGTTCATCTTGACATTCAAAGTTTTCTTGTTTGTTCTCTGTGTTTTGATCTAAAATTTCTAAATTTAGTGTCATTTTGTTGTTTTTCTCTTTCCGCATTAAAATTCAAAACTAAAAAAAATATTCTTTCCTTATTTTACTCATAAATTTCGAAATTTTGCATTAATTTAGTCAAAGATTTTCAAAATCATATCTTTTTTTAGTCAAGTCAATATTCTAATTTCAAAAATTGATCTTTTCAAATCTTTTTCAAAAATTAAATCTTTTTAATTTCTTCAATCATATCTTTTCAATCATATCTTTTTTTTTTAATTTGCAATCATAGCTTCTAAATCATATCTTTTTCAAAATAATTTTCAATCATATCTTTTTAATTGCTAATTTCAAAATCTTTTTAATTAATTAATTAATTTAGTTTTTGATTTGCTTTTATTTTATTTTATTTTCTTTTTGTTTTCGAAATTTTATTTTATTTTCCATTTATTTTACTTATTATTTTCGGTTACTTTTAAGAAAAAAAAATTCATATCAATTCCCTTTTCTCCATCATGGACCTAAGTGGAAGTGAACAGTCCAGAAGGACTCTGGGGTCATATGCTAACCCCATTACAGCTGCATATGGGAGTAGCATCTGTATACCTCCCATTAAAGCAAGTAGCTTTGAGCTAAATCCTCAGCTCATTATCATGGTGCAGCAAAATTGTCAGTATTCTGGTCTTCCACAGGAAGAACCTACTGAGTTTCTGGCACAGTTCTTACAAATTGCTGACACAGTACGTGATAAAGAAATGGATCAGGACGTCTACATATTATTATTGTTTCTATTTGTTGTAAAAGATCAAGCTAAGAGGTGGTTAAATAACCAACCCACAGCAAGCATAAAAACATGGAGACAATTAACAGACAAATTCCTGAATCAATTTTACCCTCCAAAAAGGATGACACAACTAAGGCTAGACATCCAAGGCTTTAAACAAGAGGATCATGAATCACTTTATAATGCCTGGGAGAGGTACAGAGGGATGTTAAGAAAATGCCCCTCTTAAATGTTTTTAGAGTGGGTACAGTTAGACATCTTCTACTATGAACTTACAGAAAAAGCTCAGATGTCTCTAGACCACTCAGCTGGTGGATCTATACACATGAAAAAAACAATTGAAGAGGCTCAAGAACTTATAAATACAGTTGCTAAAAATCAACATCTGTACTCAAACAGTGAATCCTCCATAAAAGAAGAGGCTATGGCAGTAACTACTGATCCTAATCCTCAAGAACAGATTGTTGAAATTAATCAGCAATTACTCTTTATGACAAAACAATTAACAGAATTCAAAGAGATGCTCCAAGACACTAAAAATGCTAACAAGAATATAGAAGCACAATTGAATCAGACAAGACAGCAGCTATCTAAACAGATAACAGAAGAATGACAAGCTGTCCAACTAAGAAGCGGGAAGACAATGAATAACTCAACTCAAAATAGCAAAAAGTCAAAAAAGGAACAAATGACAGAGGAAGACCAAACCACTACCTAAGATCCCTCTGAGGACATCAAAAGCCCAGAGAGGAATAACTCTGGCGTTCAAACGCCAGAAAAAGGGGAAAAGTTGGAGTTAAACGCCCATTCCTTGCCTAGTTCTGGCGTTTAAACGCCAAAAAAGGGTGGGAAGCTGGCGTTCAACACCCATCCAGCTCCCAATCCTAGCGTTCAAATGCCTATGAGGAATCAGACACCTGCAAGTGCTGATAGTAACCCCTCTAAGAAAGCTTCTCCAGCCACTTCTGTAGGGAATAAACCTGCAGCAACTAAGGTTGAAGAATATAAAGCCAAGATGCCTTATCCTCAGAAGCTCCGCCAAGCGGAATAGGATAAACAATTTACCCGCTTTGCAGACTATCTCAGGACTCTTGAAATAAAGATCCCGTTTGCAGAGGCACTTGAGCAAATGCCCTCTTATGCTAAGTTCATGAAAGAGATCTTAAGTTATAAGAAGGATTGGAGAGAAACTGAAAGAGTGTTTCTCACTAAAGAATGCAGTGCAGTCATTCTAAAAAGCTTACCAGAAAAGCTTCAAGATCCAGGAAGCGTTATGATACCATGCACATTAGAGGGTGCTTGCACCAAGACAGCTCTATGTGACCTTGGAGCAAGTATTAACCTAATACCTGCATCCACTATCAGAAAGCTTGGGTTGACTAAAGAAGTCAAACCAACCCGGATATATCTTCAACTTGCTGATGGCTCCATTAAATATCCATCAGGCATCATTGAGGACATGATTGTAGTGCTGGAAATAGAGGAGCACAAGAGTGCAACTCTCATTCTAGGAAGACCTTTCCTAGCAACTGGACGAACTCTTATTGATGTACAAAAAGGGGAAGTGACCTTGAGAGTCAATGAGGATGAGTTCAAGTTAAATGCTATCAAAGCTATGCAGCATCCAAACACAGCAATTGACTGCATGAACACTGATATTATTGACTCTTTGGTGGAAGAAATCAATATGACTGAGAGTCATGAATCAGAGCTAGAGGACATCTTTAAAGATGTTCAGCTTGATTTGGAGGAACCAGAGGAAATAAAGAACCTCTAAAAATCCCTCAGGAAGAGGAGAAACCTCCTAAACCAGAACTCAAACCACTACCACCATCCCTGAAATATGCATTTCTGGGAGAGGGTGACACTTTTCCAGTGATCATAAACTCTGCTTTAAATCCACTGGAAGAGAAAGCACTAATTCAAGTGCTAAGGACACACAAGACAGCTCTTGGGTGGTCCATAAGTGATCTTAAGGGCATTAGCCCTGCAAGATGCATGCACAAGATCCTATTGGAGGATGATGCTAAGCCAGTGGTTCAACCACAGAAGCGGCTAAATCCAGCCATGAAGGAAGTGGTGCAGAAAGAGGTCACTAAGTTACTAGAGGTTGGGATTATTTATCCTATTTCTGATAGCCCCTGGGTGAGCCCTGTCCAAGTTGTCCCCAAGAAGGGAGGCATGACAGTGGTTCATAATGAAAAGAATGAACTGGTTCCCACAAGAATAGTTACAGGGTGGGTATGTGTATTGACTACAAAAGGCTCAATACAACCACCAGAAAGGATCATTTTTCTTTACCATTCATAGACCAGATGCTAGAGAGACTAGCAGGCCATGAATATTACTGCTTTTTGGATGGCTATTCAGGCTACAACCAAATTGCAGTGGATCCTCAAGACCAAGAGAAAACAGCATTCATATGTCCATCTGGAGTATTTATTTACAGAAGAATGCCTTTTGGTCTGTGCAATGCACCTGCAACCTTTCAGAGGTGCATGCTCTCTATCTTCTCTGATATAGTAGAGAAGTTCCTGGAAGTCTTCATAGATGACTTCTCAGTATTTGGAGACTCATTCATCTCCTGTCTTGATCATCTAGCACTTGTCCTGAAAAGGTGCCAAGAGACTAACCTGGTCTTAAACTGGGAAAAATGTCACTTTATGGTGACTGAAGGAATTGTCCTTGGGCACAAAATTTCAAGCAAGGGGATAGAGGTGGATCAAGCCAAGGTAGAGGTAATTGAGAAATTACCACCACCTGCCAATGTTAAGGCAATCAGAAGCTTTCTGGGGCATGCAGGATTCTACAGGAGGTTCATAAAGGATTTTTCAAAAATTGCAAAACCTCTAAGCAACCTGCTAGCTGCTGACATGCCATTTGTGTTTGACACAGAGTCTCTGCAGGCGTTTGAGACCCTGAAAGCCAAGCTGGTCACTGCACCAGTCATCTCTGCACCTGACTGGACATTACCATTCGAATTAATGTGTGATGCCAGTGACCATGCCATTGGTGTAGTGTTGGGACAAAGGCATAACAAGCTTTTGCACGTCATTTACTATGCCAGTCGTGTTCTAAATGACGCACAGAAGAACTACACAACCATAGAAAAGGAGTTACTTGCAGTGGTTTATGCCATTGACAAGTTTAGATCCTATTTAGTAGGTTCAAAAGTGATTGTGTATACTGACCATGCTGCTCTTAAATATCTACTCACAAAGCAGGATTTAAAACCCAGGCTCATAAGATGGGTGTTGCTTCTGCAAGAGCTTGATATAGAAATAAGAGACAGAAAAGGGACAGAGAACCAGGTAGCTGATCACCTGTCCCGGATAGAACCAGTAGCAGGGGTGTCCCTCCCTCCTACTGAGATCTTTGAGACCTTTCCGGATGAGCAACTTTTTACCATTCAGGAAGAACCATGGTTTGTAGACATTGCAAATTATAAAGCTATGAGGTTCATACCCCAGGAGTACAGCAGGTTGCAAAAGAAAAAACTAATTTCTGATGCAAAGTACTACTTATGGGATGAACCATATCTCTTTAAGAGATTCGCAGATGGAATGATCCGCAGATGCGTCCCTAGAGAGGAGGCACAGAAGATCCTGTGGCATTGCCATGGATCACAGTATGGAGGACATTTCGGAAGTGAGCGAACAGCCACTAAAGTCCTCCAATGTGGCTTCTATTGGCCTACTCTCTATAGAGATGCCCGAGAGTTTGTGCGTAACTGTGACAGTTGCCAAAGAGCTGGTAACTTGCCTCATGGTTATGCCATGCCTCAACAAGGGATCTTAGAGATTGAGTTGTTTGATGTATGGGGTATTGACTTCATGGGTCCTTTCCCACCATCATACTCAAACACTTACATTCTGGTGGCAGTAGACTACGTATCTAAATGGGTGGAAGCAATTTCCACACCCACTAATGATACCAAGACTGTGCTGAAGTTCCTCCAGAAACATATTTTCAGCAGATTTGGTGTTCTCATAGAACAAATCACTGATGGGGGCACCTATTTCTGCAATAAACAGCTTTACTCTGCTATGGTTCGGTATGGAATTAGCCATAAAGTAGCGACTCCGTATCATCCACAGACAAATGGGTAGGCTGAAGTCTCTAACAGAAAATTAAAGAGAATCCTGGAATGGACTGTAATTGCCCAAAGAAAGGATTGGGCAAAGAGCTTGGAGGATGTACTGTGGGCATACAGAACAGCATTCAAGACTCCTATAGGAACCTCTCCATACCAGCTTGTGTATGGCAAGGCCTGTCATCTGCCCGTGGAACTGGAACATAAAGTCTACTGGTCAACCAGATTCCTAAACATGGATGTTAAGTTAGCTGGTGAGAAAAGATTGCTCCAGCTAAATGAGCTAGAGGAGTTCAGACTCAATGCTTTTGAAAATGCAAAAATTTATAAGGAAAAAGCAAAAAAGTGGCATGACAAAAAATTGTCATCCAGAGTCTTTGAGCCAGGACAAAAAGTTCTGCTGTTTAACTCTTGGCTCAGATTATTCCCCAGGAAATTAAAATCCCGGTGGAGGGGGCCATATGTGATCACAGGAGTCTCACCATATGGTTATGTTGAGCTTCAAGATATTGATTCTGATAGAAAGTTTATTGTTAATGGACAGAGAATCAAACATTATCTTGAAGGCAATTTTGAGCAAGAATGCTCAAAACTGAGGCTTGAATGAAGCTCAGTAAAGGTCCAGCTAAAGACAATAAAGAAGCGCTTGCTGGGAGGCAACCCAGCCATTAGCAAGTTATTTGTCTTAATTAATACTTGTAGAAGTTGATATACATTTTTCTTCAAAGGTTAATCATCAAAATTGAAGAAATTCACAGAGTTACAGAAGGATTCAGTGCAAAAAGTAGAGAAAAGGAGCTTACTGGCAAGAAAACGCCAGTAAAGGGCATTTTGGGCGTTAAACGCCAGAATGGGTACGATTCTGGGCGTTTAACGCTAGTAAAGGTACCATTTTGGGCGTTAAACGCCAGAATGGGTACCATTCTGGGCGTTTAATGCCAGAATTGCAGCATCCTGGGCGTTCAGTAAAACACCCAGTGATAAAGGGGTTTCTGGCGTTTAACGCCAGCCAGGGTACCTGGCTGGGTGTTAAACGCCCATAATGGCCAACAATTGGGCGTTAAACACCAGAATGGATACCATTCTGGGCGTTTAACGCCAGAAAGGCAGGGGGAGGAGATTTTGTTTCCAACTTCAAATTTTTTCAAATTTTCATGTTTTGATTCATACTTTTCTGTATAAACATGTTTCAAACTTTCATCATTCACCCTCAATTTTCAAAAATTCAAACATTTTCTACATCTCTTCAATTTTCTTTCAAATCCTTCCCAAATCTTCTTCAAAAACTCAATTATCTTCTTAATTTCTTTCCAAATCTTTTTCAACTCATCATATCATCTTATAAATTCTTAGATGCATAACCAAAATTTCAGATTTAACATCTTTATATCTTTTTTAATTACAAATCTCATCTTTTTGATATCATGATTTTATTTTCTTCCATCAATCATATCTCTATGTCGTATCTCTTTCAAATTTTTCGAAATCCCTCCCCTCCTCCTATAAATATACATTCGGCCATCCCCTCCTCTCCACCATTCGAATTTGCCTCTTCTCCTCTCTCTCCCCTTTCCTTTCTTTTGCTTGAGGGCAAGCAACCCTCTAAGTTTGGTATGTTTTTCCGTGATCACTGAGCTAAGACTCATCAAGATCATGGCACCTAAGGGAAAACAAACCAAATCAAGAGGCAAGAAAGAGAATACTCCAAAGAGTCTTTGGAATCAAGAGAGGTTCTTAACCAAAGAACATGCAGACCATTACCACAAAATAATGGGTCTGAGGTCAGTGATCCCGGAAGTTAAATTCAATCTGAAAGAGGATGAATATCCGGAGATCCAAGAGCAAATTTAAAACAGAGGATGGGAAATTTTAGCCAATCCTGAGACAAAGGTTGGAAGAAACATGGTTCAGAAATTCTACTCAAATCTGTGGCTGGCAGATAAGCAAAGAATAATTGGAACCGCCTTTTATACCTACCAAACCATGGTCAGAGGGAGGCTTATTTACTTCCATCTGGACAAAATAAGAGAGATCTTCAAATTGCCTCAACTACAAAATGATCTAGAATCCTTTAATAGGATAATGGTGAGAGTAGATAAGGGGTTGGATCAAGTTTTAGAGGACATATGCCTCCCTGGAACTAAGTGGATAACCAATTCAAAAGGTGTCCCAAACCAACTCAAGATGGGAGATCTCAAACCAGTTGCAAGAGGCTGGTTGGACTTCATTGGGCGTTCTATATTGCCCACTAGCAACCGCTCTGAGGTCACTGTCAAAAGAGCAGTGATGATTCATTGTATTATGCTTGGAAAAGAAGTGGAGATTCATCATCTGATTTCTTGTGAGATTTATACAATTGCAAACAAGAACTCCACTGAAGCCAAACTGGCCTACCCAAGCTTAATTTCTCTGCTATGTAAAGATGTTGGGGTAAGGATGGGAGTAGATGAAGTCATACCAATCGAACACCCAATCACCAAGAAGTCAATGGAAGGACAAGTGCAAGACAACTCCATCAAAAGGAGGGCGCAAGAGTTCCTCCCAGAAATTCCTGAAATTGATTACTGGACCCGCCTAGAAGCATCTGTTACCAAGCTGCAAGAAGCTATGGAACAACTTAAGGAAGAACAGCAGAATCAAAACTGCATGCTCTGCAAACTGCTGAAGGAACAGGAGAAGCAGGGGCGTAAGCTAAAGGAGCTGAAGCGCCAAAAGCTCTCCCTTGAAGGACCAAGCACCCCACGGATTGAGGGAGCATCCACTTCTCAAAATCAAGGTTGTTGAGTCCTAACTCTGTGATAACCTTTATTATTAAGAGTCTATTTTAAGAGTCGTTTATTTTTCTGTTTTTATTTTCTGCCTTCTATTATTATTGGTTTGCTCCTATATTTATTTTTGAGTCTTATTGTCATTCCATGATTAATAAAATTTAAAGTTTATATCTTAAAACTATGAATGTCCCATGAATCCATCACCTCTCTTAAATGAAAAATATTTTTAATTGAAAAAGAAAAAGAAGTGCATGAATTTCGAATTTTTAAAATAGATTAATTATTTTGATGTGGTGGCAATACTATTGTTCTCTGAATGAATGCTTGAACAGTGCATATTTTTGAATTTGATTGTTTATGAATGTTAAAATTGTTGGCTCTTGAAAGAATGATGGGAAAAGGAGAAATGTTATCTGATGATCTGAAAAATCATAAAATTGATTCTTTAAGCAAGAAAAAGCAGTGTATAGAAAGCTTGCAGAAAAAAAAACGCGAAAAAAAAGAAAAGAGGGAGAAAAAGAAAGAAAAAGAAAAGCAAGCAGAAAAAGCCAATACCCCTTTAAACCAAAAGGCAAGGGTGATAAAAAGGATCCAAGGCTTTAAGCATCAGTGGATAGGAGGGCCCACAGGAATAAAATCCTGGCCTAAGCGGCTGAACCAAGCTGTCCCTAACCATGTGCTTGTGGCGTGAAGGTGTCAAGTGAAAACTTGAGACTGTGCGGTTAAAGTCGTGGTCCAAAAGCAAAAAGAGTGTGCTTAAGAGCTCTGGACACCTCTAATTAGGGACTCTAGCAAAGCTGAGTCACAATCTGAAAAGGTTCACCCAGTTATGTGTCTGTGGCATTTATGTATCCGGTGGTAATACTGGAAAACAAAATGCTTAGGGTCACGGCCAAGACTCATAAAGTAGCTGTGTTCATGAATCAACATACTTAACTAGGAGAATCAATAACACTATCTGGATTCTGAGTTCCTATAGAAGCCAATCATTCTGAACTTCAGAGGATAAAGTGAGATGCCAAAACTATTCAGAGGCAAAAAGCTAAAAGCCCCGCTCATCTAATTAATACTGATCTTCATAGATGTTTTTGGAATTCATTGTATATTCTCTTCTTTTTATCCTATTTGATTTTTAGTTGCTTGGGGACAAGCAACAATTTAAGTTTAGTGTTGTGATGAGCGGATAATTTATATGCTTCTTGGCATTACTTTTAGTATGTTTTTAGTATATTTTAATTAGTTTTTATTATATTTTTATTAGCTTTTAATTAAAATTCACTTTTTTGGACTTTACTATGAGTTTGTGTATTTTTTTTGTGATTTGAGGTATTTTCTGGCTGAAATTGAGGGACATGAGCAAAAATCTGATTCAGAGGCTGAAAAAGGACTGCAGATGCTGTTGGATTCTGACCTCCCTGTACTCAAAGTGGATTTTCTAGAGCTACAGAAGCCTAATTGGCGCGCTCTCAATTGCGTTGGAAAGTAGACATCCTGGGCTTTCCAGAAATATATAAGAGTTTATACTTTGCCCGAGATTTGATGGCCCCAATAGGCGTTCCAAGTCAGCTCAAGAATTCTGGCGTTTAACACCGAAACTAGCATAAAATCTGGAGTTAAACGCCCAAACAGGCACAAAAGTTGGTGTTTAAGTCCAAGAAAAGTCTCTACACATGAAAGCTTCAATGTTCAGCCCAAGTACACACCAAGTGGGCCCCGGAAGTGGATTTTTACACTAAACACCCTAGCTTACTCATTTTCTGTAACCCTAGATCACCAGTTTACTATAAAAACTACTTTTAGGTATTCATCTTGTACCTCATGACACTTTACATGTTTCATATTGTATTCTCTACGGCATGAGTCTCTAAACCCCATTGTTGGGGGTGAGGAGCTCTGTTGTTCTTCATGAATTAATGCAATTACTATTGTTTTCCATTCTATCACGCTTGCTTCTATTCTAAGATATTCATTCGCAGTTCAGCCTGATGAATGTGATGATCCGTGACAATCATCATCATTCTCACCTATGAACGCGTGCCTGACAACCACCTCCGTTCTACCTTAGATTGAATGCATATCTCTTAGCCTCATGATTCAGATCAGAGTCTTCTTGGTATAAGCTAGAATTATTGGCGGCCATTCCTAAGATCCGGAACGTCTAAACCTTGTCTGTGGTATTCTTAGTAGGATCTGGGAAGGGATGACTGTGACGAGCTTCAAACTCGCGAGTGTTGGGCGTAGTAATAGACGCAAAAGGATCAATGGATCCTATTCCGACATGATCGAGAACCGACAGATGATTAGCCGTGCGGTGACAGCGCATTTGGAACATTTCCACTGAGAGAACGGGAAGTAGCCATTGACAACGGTGATGACATAAAGCTTGCCATGGAAGGAGCCTGGCGTGTATGAAGAAGAAGATAGTAGGAAAGCTGAGATTCAGAAGACAAAGCATCTCCAAAGCCTCAACCTGTTCTTCATTACTGCATAACAAGTATTTATTTCATGTTCTTTTACTTTTTACAATCAAATCTGAGAATTATTGATATCCTGACTAAGAGTTACAAGATAACCATAGCTTGCTTCAAGCCAACAATCTCCGTGGGATCGACCCTTACTCACGTAAGGTATTACTTGGACGACCCAGTGCACTTGCTGGTTAGTTGTGCGGAATTGCAAAAGTGTGATTGTAATTTCGTGCACCACATGATTAGGGGAGAATTGAGAGAATCAACCCTAAACACTTGAGCAAATAGAGTGCAAACACATCCGGTGACGGTTTGATGCTCAATTACATGTTTTCACCTATGATCATCATTCTTCATGCAAGTTTGTAAAAATATTTAATAACTCAATTCAATTGTGGATTAGACTTGCTATTTCTTAGCCCTTGTGTATATATGCTTCTTGGGAATTGATTTTTTTTGACTTAGCAATTACATTCATTTAGATAGTTGCATATAGGTAGATTGCATTTAGTTAGATTTCATTGAATAAATGTTGATCCCTATGCTTTCTCTTGGTTGAAGCATGAGGACATGCTTGGTTTAAGTGTGGGGAGGTTGATAAACCCCATTTGGAGGGTTTATCTTGTGTTGAATTTAGAGGATTTTATAACCTTTTAGCCCACATTTATCCAATGAAATAGCATGGTTTTATAACTTCTCCTTTAATTGTGCTTAAGAGTGAAAACAGGCTCTCTAGGTCTTTAATTAGCTAAATTTTTTCACCTTTGATTCCATTAGGTGCCTTAATATGTTTGTTAAGTGAGTTTAGATTTAGGAGGCAAAGATTGGATCAAGGGAATGAAGGAAAAGCATGTATAAATGGAGAACTCATGAAGAAATGAAGGAATCGCAAAAGCTGTCAAGCCGACCTCTTCGCACTTAAACGACCATAACTTGAGCTACAGAGGTCCAAATGATGCAGTTCTAGTTGCGTTGGAAAGCTAGCATCTGGGGCTTCGAAATGATATGAGATTTTTTATGGTTGCATTTCGCATAGGGACGTGCACGTGCACGGCACGCGTACGCGTCCATGGGTGCACACAATTCACTTAGTCAAACACGTGGCCAGCGATTTTAGAAGCCTTGTGGGCCCAATCCAACTCATTTCTGATGCTATTTAAGCCAAGGATTGAAGGGGAATTAACATACTTTTCACACATTAGTTTAGTTTAGTTTAAGTTTTGGAGGGAAAGTTAGTTTTAGAGAGAGAAGCTCTCACTTCTCTCTAGGATTAGGAATTAGGATTAGGTTTAGTTCTTAGATCTAGGTTTTCATTCATGCTTCCTTCTACTTTTGCTTCTTAATTCTTTGTTGTTGCAATCATCTTCTTCTATTCTTTTGTTATAATTTCCTTTATGTTGCTTCTATACTTTGTTGTAGATCTACTCTTGCTCCTTCTCTTTTCTTTCAATTCAAGTTGAGGTAATTTATAATAATTGTGTTTCTTTTGATTGTTGTTGTTAGATTTCATTCTTGTTGTAGATTTCATCTTATTCCTTTTATGCCTCTTATGTGTTTGATAAAATGCTTCTTTTAGCTTTAGTGTAGATTTTGTTCCTCTTGGCCTAGGTGGAGTAATTAGTGACGCTTGAGTTATCTAATTCCTTTGTTGATTGATAATTAGAAGTTGCTAATTGATTTGGATACCACTAATGCTAGTCTTTCCCTTGGGAGTTGGCTAGGACTTGTGGAATCAAGTTAATTCATCCACTAGACTTTCCTCCATGGTTAGAGGTTAACTAAGTGGTAGCAATGGATAATTGTAGTCACAATTGAGGAGGATAACTAGGATAGGACTTCTAGTTCTCATACCTTGCCAAGAGCTTTGTTAGTTGTTAGTTTATTCTCTTTGCCATTTATATTTCTTGTCTAAAACCTCAAAACCCGAAACATACTTCATTACCAATAACAAGGCACTTTATTGTAATTCCTAGGGAGAACGACCCGAGGTTCAATACTTCGGTTTATAGATTTTAGGGGTTTGTACTAGTGACAAACAAACTTTTGTATGAAAGGATTATTGCTTGGTTTAGGAACTCTATTACAACGAGCTTTCAATTGTGAATTCTAAACCACACAAAAGTCCAATCATCAAAATGGCGCCGTTGCCGGGGAATTGCAATGGTGTTGTGTTATTGGTTATTGTATATATGTGAAAATTGTGAATAGCTTGATTTTTGGATTGCTTGCTAGTCTTTGCTAGTGTAGGACTTTGTTTCGTTATTTTTCTATTAGCTTTTAAATTTTATTTTCTCTTTTCATTATGAATTCTCATTTTGGCTTTGATTTTGGTTCTAATTGTGTTGTAGGAAATGTGAACTTCAATGACCACATGCATCAAGGATGGAACCAACAAAGATGGGAGGAACCTCAAGGAATTGATCACTCCTATTGGCAACAACCTCCGGATGCGTATAGGTATAATTTCCATCCTAATGCATGTCAATTCAATGGCTATGGTGAAACTTTATGTGAAAATCAACTACCACAGTCATATGCCTATAACTCTTATCCTCAATATGAACCTCAACCATTCTCACAAGCCTCTCATTACCAAACACCTTCCTATGACCCATATCTACCATATGACCAATCACCCATACCATACTCTTATGGCAATTATGAGCAAGAACCTTTAGAACTACTACAATCCTATCAAGATTACAACCAAGAACCACCTCAATGCACACCATCTCCATACCCTTACCAAGAAGAACCACCTTCCTACTATGAACCCTCTCTCCAAAATGATGAACGCTCTTATCCACCCCAAGCCCCAATAGATGACTCTCTCACATTACTACTTCAAGGACAAGCGGATATGCAAAGGAACACCCTAGAGTTTGTGACTAACTTGACCAAGGTAGTGCATACTTTAGCCTACCAATGCTTGAAGACTCAAGGTTCTTCCATAAGCACATGTGAAGAATCCAGCGAAGATCATAGCATGAAGGGGAGATTGGAAACTCCAGTGGGAAATGAGGGACGTTATTTTGTATTAGAACAATTGGAGGAGCCTATGATTGTTGAAGAAAAGGAAGAAGTAGTTGAAGATTTAGGAGATGTTGAAAGTCCAAGGGAATGTAGCATCATGGAGAACTCTTCCAAGAAGCTTGATATTGATGTTGATGAAGGTGCGCAACCTCCAAGGCATATCATCGTTGGAAACTGGGAAGAGGCTTATCAAGAGATGGATTCAATCATGGAGGAATTTCTCTCTACAATGGAATCCTCTCCCATTGGACATGAAGTTGAAATTATAGAAGAATGTGCACAACCCCCCCATATCCTTGGTGAGAAATGAAGAAGAGAGCGAATCAGAAGAGAGCCACCAAGAGGAAAAAGTTGGCATGGTGTATATCAAAATTGATGAATATGAAGAGGTTGATCAAGAGATGAATTCATTCATCAAAGAATTCCTATCCGAAATTGAATCACCTCTCATTGGGCAAGAAATTGAAGTTCTTGAAGACAACACCAAGCCAAGTGATAAAGGGGAAAAGGTTAAAATTGAAGAAGCTTTCGAAGAGGTGAAAACAACTAAAGAAGAGCCTAAAGAAGTAGACCTTGTATTGTCTAAGTGTGGGGAGATCTCCCTCCCCAAGTCACCATCCAACACAACATTCAAGTGGGTAAAATTCTTATCCCTAAGCTTTACTTTCTCACTTGAATATGGTTTAATTGAAAATGATGGTCAACTTAGAGCTCTTTGTGGAATTAAGAATAAAAAGGAGTTGTGTAGTGGTTGGAGGTTTGGAATTAGGCTCATCAAGGTCAAAGCTTCAAAGTATGGGGACTATGATTGGATGAATGCTACTTTACATAGGTCTAGGAAGAAGACTTGGTATGCTAGAGAGAATTCTGCTTGTTCTACTTGTCAACTGCCCAAACTGAAAACTCATGAAGATCCACAAGAAGACGGGTGCAAAAATAAGATATGGGATCCCGGATCGAAGCATGTAGACCAACTATGGAAGCTCATATCTTGGGTAGAACTTTGCCCAAGCATGGTGAATTTGGTTGGAATTTCTGTCAACCGTTTGAAGAACAATGATCCTTGGAGATTCAAGGATGAGTACAAGCATAAGCCACCATGACAAGGAGCTTTCCTAATGTCCAACTTAAAGACTTAAACTAAAAGTGCTAGGTGGGAGACACCCCACCATGGTAAACTCTTTCAATTCTCTTGTATGTATACTTAATAAGTGATTTGAGTTGCCATCATATGTAGTTTTCTTCTTTAATATACTCTTATACATTTTGTTTTGATTGATAGGTTGTTATAGTGTGTTTTGATTAGTTTAGATTGTTGTTAAAGTAGGTTACTTGAAGTGCAAGTTGTGTTTGTTTTGACTTTGAAAAATTTTTCAAAAACTTAAAGATTTTTGTTAAATTTAAATTTCGGTTGCTTTAGAGTGTTTATAGGTCAGGAGAGTGTCAAATTCTATTTCTATGCCTCTAAAAAGAAAAAAAAACCACTGACGCATACGCGCACTGCGCGCGTACGCGTGCATTAAGCATTTTTGCCAATCCACGTGCACGCGTCATGTACGCGTACGCGTGAATTGAAAAATTCCACCCCCAAGCCAAAAACCCGAGAGTTGTGCGAACGCTGCGCGCGCATTGTGCCTTTGGCACAAAACCACTGACGCGTACGCGTAAATGATGCGCACGCGTCACTCTCGAAAAAAAAAAAGCCATCGACGCGCGCGTGCTATGCGCACGTATGCATGGATTTGCACCCTATTTTTCTCCTTTCTCCTTTCTCCTTTCTTCTTCTTTCTTCTTTTCTTCTTCTTTCTTTCTACCTTTCTTCTTCCTCTCTTGAAAAAAAAAAGATTTTGTTTTAATAAAAAAAATTAAATAAAAATAAAAATAAATGAATAAATAAATAAATAAATAAAATACTAATTTTTTTTTCTTTTCTTCCATTTTCTTTTATTTCATTTGCTTACTTTCATTCATTGCATTTTAATTTTGATTTTATAGCTTGTTGTAATTTTCTCTCTTTAAGTTTCTTATTTTAATAATGGTATTGAATTTTCCTATTTTATCGTTGAGAATTTCTTGCTTTACTTTGGTACTTCTTGACTTGTTTGATATTGTTGGATGATGACACTTTTAAATCAATGCTTCATCTTGTATGACTCTTGTGTCTTTGTGCATTGATATGACCTCATATTGTCTTTCATGACCTACTTTTTCTTATTTGAACTTGATGCTCAATATGCTCTTCACGCTTTGATTTTACTATTGCATCCAGTATTAATTGATTATGCCCTTTGCCTATATTGCTTTCTCACTTATAAGCATAGCTAACATGTAGTGAGAACTTTACCCTTATTTGGCATTAGCCCCCGCTTATGTTCTCTTTGCTTTGATATCTTTGTTATAGGCTTAATTTTCTTTCTTTTTCTCTTCCTTTAGGTTGGCCGCTAAGAAAGGAGGAAAAGGAAAAGCTTCAAGATGGGGCAACGAACAAGTCATCCGCACAACCTTTCGGAGAAGCTCACCAATTGGAGCAACCCATCCACCTTGCTCTTCTTTGCATGCACCGAGGACGGTGCAATCTTCAAGTGTGGGGAGGTCGTCTGACCGATCTCCATGGGTACCAATTCCTTTTTCAACACCATTGTTAGTTATTTATTGCATTGCATTATAGGTTTTTAGGATTTTTGTTACATTTTCTTAATTTTGCATACATATACACAATAAGCATTGTCAAAATAATGAAATTTTTCAAGATCTCTATCTATAAGGCACCAATTGATTTGAGTGAAAACTTTTCATAAAACTTGCTTGAATCATATATATATTATGGATCATGTTTTTGAGCTAAGAATACAAGCAAGTGAGATTTGAGCCTAATGGTGTGGTTACATCTTATAACCACTTATTTTCCCTTCTTATGTGTATTATTCTCTTTCTATGATTGTAATCTTTGATTTGTTTGATTCTTTATGTCCATTATTTTGTGTATTCATGAATTTATATGATTGAGGCCATCATTTTATTTAGCTCACTTACCCAAATAGCCTTACCTTTTATCTTCCTTTGTTAGCTAATTTGAGCCCACGATTAACCCATTTGTTCTTAATTTTTGCACATTACAAGCCTTAAAGCGGAAAACAATAAATCTCCTTTATTTGGATCTTTGATTAGCTTAGGCTAGTGAGTGTGTGTATCATTCAAGTATGGGAACCTTGGGACATTAGGTGAATAAAAGGGTAGTTTTGTATTTTTATTGTAAATATTGGGAATTGGGTATATGCTCATGTGTTAATTAAAATGTAAAACCTTATGCATTGATATTTTTTGTATATATTGAAAAGCAAAAAGAAAAAAAAATGACAAAAAAAAGGAAAAAAAATAAAAGCGAAAAAAAAATAGAAAGAAAAGAAAAAGAAAAGAAAGAAATAAAAAGGGGACAAAATGCCCCAAAGTGAAGCTCAATAAAAATCAATGCATAAGTGTTGTGAAATGAAAAGAAAATGCATGAGTATGTTAAAAAGTGAAAAAAATGGGTAGTTCGGTTAGCTTTGAATTGTATAGGATGTCATAGGCTAGGTGGGAAGTCTAAGCTTATCAAAGATTCAAATTTCAAGCTCACTTAACCAAATATGCATCCTACCTTGACCCTAGCCCCATTACAACCTAAAGAAAGACCTCATGATATTTGTATGTATGCATGAAATAAGCGTTGATTGTTAGAAGAAAAACAAATCTTGGAAAGCATGATTAGGGAAGAATTGAGAGAATCAACCCTAAACACTTGAGCGAATAGAGTGCAAACACATCCGGTGAGGGTTTGATGCTCAATTACATGTTTTCACCTATGATCATCATTCTTCATGCAAGTTTGTAAAAATATTTAATAACTCAATTCAGTTGTGGATTAGACTTGCTAGTCCTTAGCCCTTGTGTATATATGCTTCTTGGGAATTGATTTATTTTGACTAAGCAATTACATTCATTTAGATAGTTGCATATAGGTAGATTGCATATAGTTAGATTTCATTGAATAAATGTTGATCCCTATGCTTTCTCTTGGTTGAAGCATGAGGACATGCTTGGTTTAAGTGTGGGGAGGTTGATAAACCCCATTTAGAGGGTTTATCTTGTGTTGAATTTAGAGGATTTTATAACCTTTTAACCCACATTTATCCAATGAAATTGCATGGTTTTATAACTTCTCCTTTAATTGTGCGTAAGAGTGAAAACATGCTCTCTAGGTCTTTAATTAGCTAAATTTAATTCACTTTTGATTCCATTAGGTGCCTTAATATGTTTGTTAAGTGATTTCTGATTTAGGAGGCAAAGAATAGATCAGGGGAATGAAGGAAAAGCATGTATAAATGGAGAACTCATGAAGAAATGAAGAAATCGCAAAAGCTATCAAGCCGAACTCTTCGCACTTAAATGACCATAACTTGAGCTACAAAGGTCCAAATGATACGGTTCCAGTTGCATTGGAAAGCTAACATCCGGGGCTTCGAAATGATATAAGATTTGCCATCGTTGCATTTTGCATAGGGACGCGCACGCGCACGGTACGCGTACGCGTCCATGGGCGCACACAATTCACTTAGTCAAACACATGGCCAGCGATTTTAGAAGCCTTGTGGGCCCAATCCAACTCATTTCTGATACTATTTAAGCCAAGGATTGAAGGAGAATTAACATACTTTTCAGACATTAGTTTAGTTTAGTTTAAGTTTTGGAGGGAAAGTTAGTTTTAGAGAGAGAAGCTCTCACTTCTCTCTAGGATTAGGAATTAGGATTAGGTTTAGTTCTTAGATCTAGGTTTTCATTCATGCTTCCCTCTACTTTTGCTTCTTAATTCTTTGTTGTTGCAATTATCTTCTTCTATTCCTTTGTTGTAATTTCCTTTATGTTGCTTCTATACTTTGTTGTAGATCTACGCTTGCTCCTTCTCTTTTCTTTCAATTCAAGTTGAGGTAATTCGTAATAATTGTGTTTCTATTGATTGTTGTTGTTAGATTTTATTCTTGTTGTAGATTTCATCTTATTCCTTTTATGCCTCTTATGTGTTTGATAAAATGCTTCTTTTAGCTTTAGTATAGATTTTGTTCCTCTTGGCCTAGGTGGAGTAATTAGTGACGCTTGAGTTATCTAATTCCTTTGTTGATTGATAATCAGAAGTTGCTAATTGATTTGGATTTCACTAACCCTAGTCTTTCCCTTGGGAGTTGGCTAGGACTTGTGGAATCAAGTTAATTCATCCACTTGACTTTCCTCCATTGTTAGAGGTTAACTAAGTGGTAGCAATGGATAATTATGGTCACAATTGAGGAGGATAACTAGGATAGGACTTCTAGTTCTCAAACCTTGCCAAGAGCTTTGTTAGTTGTTAGTTTATTCTCTTTGCCATTGATGTTTCTTGTCTAAAACCTCAAAACCCCAAACATACTTCATAACCAATAACAAGGCACTTTATTGTAATTCCTAGGGAGAACGACCCGAGGTTCAATACTTCGGTTTATAGATTTTAGGGGTTTGTACTAGTGACAAACAAACTTTTGTATGAAAGGATTATTGCTTGGTTTAGGAACTCTATTACAACGAGTTTCAATTGTGAATTCTAAACCACACAAAAGTCCAATCATCAAAATGGCGCCGTTGCTAGTAACCTTTCTAAGAGAGAATCCCGACCTCTTTTCCTGGAAAGCCGCCGACATGTCCGACATAGACCCTGGCTTAATGTGTCACAAACTGGCCGTATACCCCGGATCCCGACCAATATGACAAAAGCGCTGAAAACTTGGTCCGGAGAAATCGCAAGTCTTGGAGGAACAATTGCAAGCCCTACTAGAAGCAGGGTTCATAAGAGAGGTTAAGTACACACTATGGCTGGCCAATGTCGTATTGGTAAAAAAGCCAAATGGGAAGTGGCGGATGTGCGTAGACTACACCGACCTCAACGAAGCCTGCCCAAAAGACCCCTACCCCCTCCCGAATATCGACTCCCTGGTTGACGCGTCGTCAGGATACAAGTACCTCTCCTTCATGGACGCCTACTCAGGGTACAATCAGATCTGAATGCATCAACCCGACCAAGAGAAAACCTCGTTCCTAATCCCAAAAGCAAACTAATGCTACGTAGTAATGCCGTTCGGACTCAAGAACGCGGGGGCCACATATCAGAGGTTAATGAACAATGTATTTGCCAACCACATTGGGAAGCTAATGGGGGTCTACATAGACGACATGCTAGTAAAAACCCAAAAAGAAGAAATACTGCTGCCTGACCTCTCCGAAGTATTCGGCATCATAAGAAAGCACGGGATGAGACTAAATCCCACAAAATGTACCTTTGCGGTAGAAGTGATAGGTGGAAATTCGATTCCACACAAAACTCACCGGCAAATGTACCGGGTCGCATCAAGTAGTAATTACTCATAAGAGTGAGGTTGATCCCACATTGATTGATGGATTGTGAAATTTTAGTTAGGTGATGAATTTAGTTAAGCGAATATTTGATGAATTGAGTGATTTTGATTGACAGAAGCTAAATTACAAGTAATTAAATGTGCAGAAGGTAAATTGGTCAGAAAAATAGAGTGCAGAAGGTAAATTTATTGAATCTAAAGGTGCAGAAAAGGTAAATTGCAGGTAACTTAAAGAACAAGAAAGTAAAAGAGCTGAAACTTAAATTGCAAGAAAAGTAAATTACAGAAACTTAAAGTGCAAGAAAGGTAAATTGCTGAATCTAAATTGCTGAGAGATGTAAATTGCTTGAAGAGTAAAAGGGATTTGGGTGCTGGGATTTGAAATTGAACAATAAATTGCCAAGTAAAGTAAATCAGAGAGCTATGAGATGCAAGAATTTAAATCTGGATCTCAATAGCAAGAACAGAAATGTAAAATTGCTTGAAGAAACAAATTAACAAGAAAGCTTAAATCAATTGTGAAATTCTAAAAGAGAAAATGAAGATCGAATAAGAGCAATGAGATTAGCAATCAGATCTAGATCTCAATTACTCCCTTGATCAAACAGAAAAGAAATTGCAGAAGAAAATGAAATTTAAAACAGCAAAAGAAACTCAGAGCCAATTCTCCAATTCCCAAAACTATATGAAAGAAAAGCAAAGATGATTCTCAGATCCAGATTCAATGGAATTCCTCAATCTGAATTTAAAAATCCAAAAGTAGAATTTGCAGAAGAAGAAAATGAAAACAGAAAACTAAACTCAGATCCATTTCTTAGAACAATTGAGAAGAGAGGCAAAAGATGATTCTCAGATTTAGAATCAATGGAGCTCTTCAATCTCAATTCAAGTTCCAAGAACAGACAGTAGCAATTGCAGAAGAAAAGAAAACGCAGAAAGAAAACTCAGATCCAAATTCCCAAACCCCAAATTCAAAACAATTGAAAATTAAAAGTGAAAAATAAAAATGAGCTAAAGGTAAAACTAAAAATTCAGCAAAAGGTCCTTTACAAATCAAATTAACTCCTATTTATACACTTTCTACTTTTTTGGTTTTCAGAACTTGGAGTGGGCTTTTTAAATTGGTGAAGAAGTGGATCCAAGATGGCATTTGATTGAAAAATGGTCCATGGGTCCTAGCTCCAGTGGAGCGCTCAGTTTGGTTAATGAACTGAGTGCTACACATGCTCCTTAGTTCCCCCCTTCGAGCCTGGCTGCTCCCCTTTGTGCCAATTTCCTCAGCGCTCAGTTAGAAGTTTCCAATGTAGCGCTACTTTTCTGTCTTGTGCAAGCTTTGCTTTTCTCTTCATGGGCCACGAAAATGTTCACTAGTTTGAACGTAGCGCTAAGGTATTTGAGCGTTGGTGCCTTGTAGCGCCTTGCCCCCTCTTCGATCCTTGGTTGTCCCATTTTGTGAGTGTTGTGCCTAGCTTTCTTTGCATGAAGGCCACGAAAAAGTGAAAATTTTTTAACGTAGCGCTCCATTCTTTGAGCGCTTTGCCTTGCTAATTGAGTTTCCTTGTAGCGCTCAGTTGAGACACTCAACGTAGCACCCTTGCTTTCTTGGTGTATCATTGGGTGCTCCGTTGGTTCTTCGAGCGCTGACCATTGCTCCTTTGGGTGAGCACCACGCTTTTATATCATGGGTCACGCTTTGATAAGGCACGCTTCCTGGTTCTTTCTTTTCTTAATCATTTTTTCACCTACAAGCAACCAAACAAACATATCAAAGTATCACCAATTCACAAGGTTTCTAATTCATTCATAAAATTAACTAATTATAGCTTAAATCTTATGATTTTGTGTTAATTAAATAATAGTTGATTGAATTAACATAACCATAAAAATCCACTCCAAATCACTTACTTATTGTGCAAGAAAGTGTATAAAACCTAATGAAACAAGTGAGAAATGCTTGAAAAGCTAGCATAAGATGACTTGTCATCAAGAAGATGGCAAATTCCTAGGGTTTATGCTGACCGAAAGAGGGATTGAGGCAAAACCAGACAAATGCCAGGCCATACTCAACATGAAGAGCCCGACCTGCATAAAAGAGGTACAACAGCTGAATGGAAGACTAGCGGCCCTATCCAGGTTTCTAGCCGGATCAGCTATAAGATCCTTCCCTTTCTATTCAACATTAAGGAAGGGAAAGAAGTTCGAATGGACCCTAGAATGCAAACAAACCGTCCAAGACTTCAAAACATTCCTGGGACAAGCACCCATCTTGACCCGACCTCGACAAGGAGAAGAACTGGTACTATACCTAACCGTAGGAGGTCAGGTGATAGCATCAGCGTTAGTCAGAGAAGATGACAACAGACAAAAACCCACCTACTTTGTCAGCAAGGCCTTACAAGGGGCTGAATTAAACTATCAGAAGATAGAAAAGTTTGCCTACGCCCTTGTATTCACCTCCCGACGACTTCGACCTTACTTCCAAGCCAACACCATCAGGGTACGGACTAACTAACCCATGAAAGGAATCTTGCAGAAAACAGACCTGGCGGGAAGAATTCTACAATGGGCAATTGAGCTTTCCAAATTTGACCTCAAATACAAAGCTTGCACCGCCATCAAATCTTAGTACTTGGCCGACTTCATCGCAGAGTACACAGACACCCTGGGGACCCCCATAAAATGGAACCTCTACGTCGATAGCTCATCAAAAAAAGCTAGAAGTGGGGCAGGCGTTATCCTAAAAAGTGACCCAGGCACCCAACTCAAACTCTCTTTAAGATTCGAGTTCCCCGCTTCAAATAATCAAGCAGAGTATGAAGCCCTACTGGCTGGCCTGAGGCAGGCTAGGGAAGTCGGGGCATAAGAGCTTACCATCTTCAGTGATTCACAAGTAATCACCTCCCAGATAGAAGGAAGCTATCAAGCAAAGGATCCAACTATGAAAAGGTACCTGGACAAGACCAAAGAACAGCTCGGGAACTTCAGAAAATATGAGATCCAACACATATCTCAGGAACAAAATGCCCGAGCCTACGCACTATCAAAATTAGCCAGCACCAAGCCAAGGGGCAAAAATAGAAGCCTCATCCAAGAAACCTTATAGCACCCATCAACTTCAAGGGAAGGGAAGGTCTTAAGCATATCAGACCAATACCTAGGGTGGATAACCCCCATAATCAACTACCTCAAGTCCGAAATACTTCCCACAGATAAGAAGGACACAAAATGGCTCATACGGGAAGCACAATATTACACCCTGGTACACGACATCCTATACAGGAGAGGAATCTCAACACCCCTCCTAAAGTGCATTCTGACTTCTGCCACAAAGGAGGTTCTAGCATTCTGGACATTGAATGCCCAGTAGGGATGCCCTTGCTGGCGTTCAACGCTAGCTTCCCTATGTGATTGGGCGTTGAATGCCTAGTGAGGGGTTCCTCACTGGCGTTCAATGCTAGAAAGCCTTCCTGTTTGGGCGTTGGACGCCAGCCAGTATGATGAGCGAATAATTTATACGCTTTTTGGCACTGTTTTTAGGTAGTTTTTAGTATATTTTAGTTAGTTTTATTATATTTTTATTAGTTTTTAAATAAAAATAACATTTCTGGACTTTACTATGAGTTTGTGTATTTTTCTATGATTTTAGGTATTTTCTGGCTGAAATTGAGGGACCTGAGCAAAAATCTGATTAAGAGGCTGAAAAAGGACTGCAGATGCTGTTGGATTCTGACCTCCTTGCACTCGAAGTGGATTTTCTGGAGCTACCAAATCCCAATTGGCGCGCTCTCAATTGCATTGGAAATTAAACATCCTGGGCTTTCCAGCAATATATAATAGTTCATACTTTGCCCGAGATTTGATGGCCCAAACCGGCATTCCAAGTCAGCAAAAAAATTTTGGCATCAAAACGCCAGAACTGGCATAAAAGCTGGAGTTAAACATCGAAACTGGCACAAAAGCTGGCGTTTAACTCCAAGAAAAGTCTCTACACATGAAAGCTTCAATGCTCAGGCCAAGCACACACTGATGAGTGGATAATTTATACGCTTTTTGACATTGTTTTTAGTATGTTTTTAGCAGGATCTAGTTACTTTTAGGGATATTTTCATTAGTTTTTATGTTAAATTCACATTTCTGGACTTTACTATGAGTTTGTGTGTTTTTCTATGATTTCAGGTATTTTCTGGCTAAAATTGAGGGACTTGAGCAGAAATCAGATTCAGAGGTTGAAGAAGGACTGCTGATGCTGTTGGATTCTGACCTCCCTGAACTCAAAGTGGATTTTCTGGAGCTACAAAACTCGAAATGGCGCGCTTCCAATTGCGTTGGAAAGTAGACATCCAGGGCTTTCCAGAAATATATAATAGTCCATACTTTGGCCAAGAATAGATGACGTAAACTGGCGTTCAACGCTAGCTTTCTGCCCAAATCTGGCGTCCAGCACCAGAAAAGGAGCCAAAACCAGAGTTGAACGCCCAAACTGGCACAAAAGCTGGCGTTCAACTCCAAGAAGGACCTCTACACGTGCAACACTCAAGCTTAGCCCAAGCACACACCAAGTGGGCCCCGGAAGTGGATTTATACATCAATTACTTACTCATGTAAACCCTAGTAGCTAGTTTATTATAAATAGGACATTTCACTATTGTATTTGACGTCTTTTTGACCATCTTTTGATCATCTTAGGATCTTAGGATAATCTGGGAACGCATTGTTCTTAGACCATGGGGGCTGGCCACACGGCCATGCCTGGACCTTCAGTTATGTATTTTCATACGGTAGAGTTTCTACACTCCATAGATTAAGGTGTGGAGCTCTGCTGTTCCTCAAAGATTAATGCAAAGTACTACTGTTTTCTATTCAATTCATCTTACTTCGCTTCTAAGATATCCATTCGCACCCAAGAACGTGATGAAGGTGATGATTATATGTGACGCTCATCACCATTCTCCCCTATGAACACGTGCCTGACAAACACTTCCGTTCTACATGAAATAAGCTAGAATGAATATCTCTTAGATCTCTTAATCAGAATCTTCGTGGCGTACGCTAGAATGATGGCGGCATTCAAGAGAATCCGGAAAGTCTAAACCTTGTCTGTGGTATTCCGAGTAGGATTCAATGATTGAATGACTGTGACGAGCTTCAAACTCGCGATTGCCGGGCGTAGTGACAGACGCAAAAGGATAGTAAATCCTATTCCAGCAGGATCGAGAACCGACAGATGAATAGCCGTGCCGTGACAGGGTGCGTTGACCATTTTCACTGAGAGGATAAGATGAAACCATTGACAAGGGTGATGCCTCCAGACGATTAGCCGTGCCGTGACAGGGCATTTGGATCATTTTCCCGAGAGAAGACCGAAAGTAGCCATTGACAGTGGTGATGTATCATATAAAGCCAGCCATGGAAAGGAGTAAGACTGATTGGATGAAGATAGCAGGAAAGCAGAGGTTCAGAGGAACGAATGCATCTCTATGCGCTTATCTGAAATTCTCACCAATGATTTACATAAGTATTTCTATCCTTACTTTATTATTAATTTTGAAAACCACACTACTATTTTATATCTGCCTGACTGAGATTTACAAGGTGACCATAGCTTGCTTCATACCAACAATCTCCGTGGGATTCGACCCTTACTCACGTAAGGTATTACTTGGACGACCCAGTGCACTTGCTGGTTAGTTGTATCGAAGTTGTGAACCATGGTATTGGCACCATGTTCTTGGCGCCATTGCCAGGGAAAGAAAGAGCCATGAATTTTACATAATTAAAGTGTAATCACGATTACGCATACCAAGTTGCTCACGTTGCCAGGGATTGTTTGAGCCTGGACATCACAATTTCGTACACCACACACCAAGTGGGCTCGGATGTGGATTTCTGCATCATTTACTCATTTCTGTAAACCCTAGGTTACTAGTTTTCTATAAATTAGACCTTTTGGTATTGTATTTTCATCTAGGAATCAATCTTTAGTTCTATCTTTTGATCTCTTGATCACGTTTTGGGGGCTGGCCTCACTGCCATGCCTAGACCTTGTTCTTATGTATTTTCCACGGTGGAGTTTCTACACACCATAGATTAAGGTGTGGAGCTCTGCTGTTCTTCATGAATTAATGCAAAGTACTATTGTTTTTCTATTCAACTCAAGCCTATTTCTTCTCTAAGATATTCATTCGCACACAAGAACATGATGAATGTGATGATTATGTGAAACTCATCACTATTCTCACCTAATAACGCGTGCCTGACAACCACTTCCGTTCTACATGAAAACAAGCTTGAATGTGTATCTCCTGGGTTTATAATCTAAGATTAAAACCTTCGTGGTATAGGCTAGAATTATTGGCGGCCATTCTTGAGATCCAGAAAGTCTAAACCTATTTTGTGGTATTCCGAGTAGGATCTGGGAAGGGATGACTGTGACGAGCTTCAAACTCGCGAGTGTTTGGCGTAGTGATAGACGCAAAAGGATCAATGGATCCTATTCCAACATGATCGAGAACCAACAGATAATTAGCCATGCGGTGACAGTGCATTTGGACCATTTACACTAAGAGGTCGGGAGGTAGCCATTGACAATGGTGATGCCCAACATAAAGCTTGCCATGGAAAGGAGTATGAATGATTGGATGAAGACAATAGGAAAGCAAAAGTGCAGGAGGAACAAAGCATCTTCATACGCTTATCTGAAATTATCACCAATGAATTACATAAGTATCTCTATCTTATTTTATATTTTATTCATCTTTTAATTATCAACTCTTCATAACCATTTGAATCCACCTGACTGAGATTTACAAGATGACCATAGGTTGCTTCAAGCCGACAATCTACGTGGGATCGACCCTTACTCATGTAAGGTTTATTACTTGGACGACCCAGTACACTTGCTGGTTAGTTGTGCGGAATTGTGCAAAAGAGTTGAGATTAAAATTGTGCGTACTAAGTTGTTGGCGCCATTGTTGATCACAATTTCGTGCACCAAGTTTTTGGCGCCGTTGTCGGGGAACAAACAATCCCCGCGCAACCAAGCTTTTGGCGCCGTTGCCGGAGATTGTTTGAGTTTGGACAACTGACGGTTCATCTTGTTGCTTAGATTAGGTAACTTTATTTTATTTTTCAGAAATTTTTAAGAATGAATTCTAGAGTTTCAGATGATACTTTCATCATCACAGGAGCTAGTTGATTCCCTTCAATTTGGCTATTGCATGTAATGTCTGCTGAAGCTTGGCTAGCCATGTCTAATCTTTTTAGACTGAAGCTTTAGACTAACATTGCATGATTCCTGGAATTCTTATTAAGAATTTTGAAATCTTTATTTTCTTTTCCAGATAATTTTAAAAAAATTACAAAAAAATTTTATAAAATCATAAAACCAAAAATAATCTATGTTTCCTGTTTAAGTCCAGTGTCAATTTTTAAGTTTGGTGTCCTGCATGTTTTATTTAATTTCTTGCAATTTTTGAATATATGCATTATGTTCTTCATTAATCTTCATGTTATTCTTGATGATTTCCTTGCTCTGATCTTTACATTCTCTTGTCTTGTGTGTTTTGTTATTTTTCATATGCATTCTCAATTTGTTGTTGTCCCTATTATACAAACTTATAAGTTTGGTGTCTTGCATGCATTATTTGTTTTGATCTTGATTTTCCATGATTAGTTTCATTTTTTTGTTTCTCATCATTAAAAATTCAAAATTTTTTTTTCAAAATTATGTCTTTTCAAGTCAATAATACAGAGAATTGAAGATTCAGAACATGCATCAGAGGAATTACACAAAAAAAGCTGGGCGTTCAAAATGCCCAGTGAGGAAGGAAAACTGGTGTTTAAACGCTAGCCAGTGGCTGGGCATTAAACGCCCAAAAAGGTAGTATTTTGGGCGTTAAACGCCAGAATGGATACCATTCTGGACGTTTAACGCCAGGATGGCACAAGAGGGAAGATTTTGTTTTCAATTCAAATCTTTTTCAAATTTTCATAATTTTTCAAAATCAAATCTTTTTCAGATCATATCTTTTCAATCATATCTTTTCAAAATCAAATCCTTTCCATTTTTTAGTATTTTCGAAAATCCTTGCTACAATTAATGATTTAATTCAAAATTTTCAAGTTGTTACTTGCCTATTAAGAAAGGATCAAATTTTAAATTCTAGAATCATGTCTTTTAATTTCTTGTTAGTCAAGTAATCAACTTTAATTTTAAAAATTTCTTTAAAATTGATTTTCAATCATATCTTCTCAATCACATCTTTTTCAAAATAATTTTCAATCATATCTTTTTTTTATTTCTGATTTCAAAATCTTTTTCAAAATCACTTAACTACTTTCTCAATTTTAATTTTCGAAAATCATCAACCAATTTTTCAAATTTTCTTTTAATTATTTCAAAATCTTTCAAAATTTAATTTCGAAAATTCTTTTCTCCCTTCTCACCTTCTTCTATTTAAGGGACTAGCACTCTTCCTCAATGTGCAATTTGGACTCCCTCTCTCTATAAGTTCGAATTATCTCCTTTCTACCTCCTCCTTCTATTCTTCTTTTCCTCTGACACCTCAAGGAATCTCTATACTGTGACATAGAGGATTCCATACTTTCTTCTTCTCTCTTTCATATGAGCAGGAGCAAGGACAAATGCATTCTTGTTGAAGCTAATCATGAACCAGAAAGGACCTTGAAGAGAAATCTAAGAGAAGCTAAAGCACAACTCTCTGTAGAGGACCTAACAGGAATTTTCAAACAAGAAGAAGTCATGGCAGACGAAAACAACAACAATGCCAACAATGCAAGGAAGGTGCTTGGTGACTTTACTGCACCTACTCCCGACTTCTATGGGAGAAGCATCTCTATCCCTGCCATTGGAGCAAACAACTTCGAGCTGAAGCCTCAATTAGTTTCTCTAATGCAACAGAATTGCAAGTTTCATGGACTTTCATTGGAAGATCCTCATCAGTTCTTAGCTGAATTCTTGCAAATCTGTGACACTGTCAAGACCAATGGGGTTGACCCTGAGGTTTACAGACTTATGCTCTTCCCTTTTGCTGTAAGAGACAGAGCTAGAATATGGTTGGATTCACAACCTAAGTAAAGCCTGAACTCTTGGGAAAAGCTGGTCAGTGCTTTTTTGGCCAAATTCTTTCCACCTCAAAAATTGAGTAAGCTAAGAGTGGAAGTCCAGTCCTTCAGACAGAAGGAAGGTGAATCCCTCTATGAAGCTTGGGAAAGATACAAGCAATTGATCAGAAGGTGTCCTTCTGACATGCTTTCTGAATGGAGCATCATAGGTATCTTCTATGATGGTCTGTCTGAACTGTCCAAGATGTCATTGGACAGCTCTGCTAGAGGATCTCTTTATCTGAAGAAGACGCCTACAGAAGCTCAGGAACTCATTGAGATGGTTGCAAATAACAAATTCATGTACACTTCTGAAAGGAACCCTGTGAATAATGGGACAAATCAGAAGAAAGGAGTTCTTGAGATTGATACTCTGAATACCATATTGGCTCAGAACAAAATATTGACTCAGCAAGTCAATATGATCTCTCAGAGTCTGTCTGGCATGCAAGCAGTAACAGGCAGTACCAAAGAAGCTTCATCCGCAGAAGAAGCTTATGATCTTGAGACCCCAGCAATGGAAGAGGTGAATTACATGGGAGAACCCTATGGAAACACCTATAATCCTTCATGGAGAAATCATCCAAATCTCTCATGGAAGGACCAACAAAGGCTCCAACAAGGCTTCAACAACAGTAATGATAGAAGAAATAGGTTTAGCAATAGCAAGCCTTTTCCATCATCTTCTCAGCAACAGACAGAGAATTCTAAACAAAGTCAATAAGACTTAGCAACCATAATCTCTAATCTAACTAAAACCACTCAAAGTTTCATGACTGAAACAAGGTCCTCCATTAGAAATTTAGAGGCACAAGTGGATCAGCTGAGTAAGGGGATTACTGAACTCCCTCCTAGTACTCTCCTAAGCAATACAGAAGAGAACCCAAAGAGAGAATGCAAGGCCATAAACACGTCCCACATGGCCGAAAGCATAGAGGAGGGAAAGGCAGTGATTTCCACTGAGGAAGACCTCAGTGGACATCCACTGGCCTCCAAGGAGTTACCTAATGAGGAACCATGGAAATCTGAGGCTCACACTGAGACCATAGAGATTCCATTGAATTTACTTCTGCCATTCATGAGCTCTGATGAGTATTCTTCCTCTGAAGAGGATGAAGATGTTACTGAAGAGCAAGTTGCTAAGTACCTTGGAGCAATCATGAAGCTAAATGCCAAGTTATTTGGTAATGAGACTTGGGAGGATGAACCCTCCTTGCTCACCAAATAACTGGATGACTTGACTAGGCAGAGATTACCTCAGAAGAGACAGGATCATGGAAAGTTCTCAATACCTTGTACCATAGGCACCATGACCTTTGAGAAGGCTCTGTGTGACCTGGGATCAAGTATAAACCTCATGCCACTCTCTGTGATGGAAAAGCTAGGGATCCATGAGGTACAAGCTACAAGAATCTCACTAGAGATGGCAGACAATTCAAGGAAACAGGCTTATAGACTTGTAGAGCATGTCTTGGTAAAGGTTGAAGGCCACTACATCCCTACTGATTTCATAATCCTAGACACTGGGAAGAGTATGGATGAAACCCTCATCCTTGGCAGACCCTTCCTAGCCATAGCAAAAGCTGTGATTGATGTTGACAGAGGAGAGCTGGTCATTCAAGTGAATGAGTCCTGCCTTGTGTCTAAGGCTCAAGGATCTCCTTCTGCACACATGGAGAGGATGCATGGAAAGCTTCTTTCAATGCAGAGTCAAATAGAGCTCCCACATTCAAACTCTAAGTTTGGTGTTGGGAGGCCATCATCATGCTCTGAGTATCTGTGAGGCTCCATGAGAGTCCACTGTCAAGCTATTGACATTAAAGAAGCACTTGTTTGGAGGGAACCCAATTTTATTTTATTATATCTATTTATTTTCCATTGTTATTTTATGTTTTTTGTAGGTTGATGATCATGTGAAGTCACAAAAACAACTGAAAAAGAAAAAACAGAATGAAAAATAGTATTAAAAAATAGCACACCTTGGAGGAGAAGCTTACTGGCGTTTAAAGGCCAATAAGGGTTGCAGAATGGGCGTTAAACGCCCTGTCTGGCACCATTTTGGGCATTTAACGCCAGAAATGGGCACCAGACTGGTATTTAACGCCATAAATGGGCACAGAGCTGGCGTTTAAATGCCAGAAAGGGGAGAAAAGCTGGCGTTAAACGCCAGAAATGGGGCAGCAACCTGGCGTTTAACGCCAGGATTGGCAATCAAGGGGGCCTTTACGCGCCAATATGGTGCAGGGATGAGAAATCCTTGACACCTCAGGATCTGTGGACCCCACAGGATCTCCACCTACCTCAACTCTCTCTCTCTTCTTCACACCTTCCCATAACACCCTTCCCCAAAAACCCTTCACTAATCACCTCTATACCTCTTCCCCAAAAACCCCTCACCTATCAAATCCTACCCTCTTCTCCATATTCTCTTCACCACTCACATCCAACCATCATAAAACCCCACCTACCTCACCATTCAAATTCAAACCACTTCCCTCCCAAACCACCCACACATGGCCGAACCCCCTCTCCTTCTTACCCTATAAATACCCCTCCTCACCACCTTCATTTTCACACAACATACACACTACTATCCCCCTTGGCCGAACCATAAAACCCCCTCTATCTCCTCCATTTTCTTCTTCTACTATGTTCTGTCTTCTTTTGCTCGAGGACGAGCAAACCTTCTAAGTTTGGTGTGGTAAAAGCATTGCTTTTTGTTTTTCCATAACCATTTATGGCACCAAAGGCCAGAGAAACCTCAATAAAGAGGAAAGTGAAGGCAAAAGCTTCTACCTTCGAGTCATAGGAGATGGAGAGTTTCATCTCAAAGGTCTATCAAGACCACTTCTATGAAGTTGTGGCCAAGAAGAAGGTGATCCCCAAGGTCCCTTTCAAACTCAAAAAGGGTGAATATCCGGAGATCCGACATGAGATTCGAAGAAGAGGTTGGGAAGTTCTCACCAACCCCATTCAACAAGTCAGAATCTTAATGGTTCAAGAGTTTTCTGCTAATGTATGGATCACCAAGAACCATCACCAAAGTGTGAACTGGACCCAAAGAATTGGCTTACAATGGTCCGGGGGAAATGCTTAGATTTTAGTCTGGAAAATGTAAGGTTGGCATTCAACTTGCCCATGATGCAAGGAGATGCCCGCCCCTACACAAGAAGGGTCAACTTTGATCAAAGGTTGGACCAAGTCCTCATAGACATTTGTGAAGAGGGCACTCAATAGAAGAGAGATTCAAGAGGGAAGCCGGTTCAACTAAGAAGGCATGAGCTCAAGCCCGTGGCTAGGAGATGGTTGGAGTTAATCCAACGCTCAATCATTCCTACTAGCAACCGGTCTGAAGTTACTATAGACCGGGCTATCATGATCCATAGCATCATGATTGGAGAGGAAGTAGAAGTTCATGAGGTTATATCCCTAGAACTCTACAAGGTGGCAGACAAGTTCTCTACTTTGGCAAGGTTAGCCTTCCCTCATCTCATATGTCACCTCTGCAATTCAGCTGGAATTGACATAGAGGAAGACATCCTCATTGATGAGGACAAGCCCATCGCTAAGAAAATGATGGAGCAAATAAGAGAGCCCACTCATGGACAAGAGCATGAGGAAATCCCTCATCATGAAATCCCTGAGATGCCTCAAGGGATGCACTTTCCACCACAAAATTATTGGGAGCAAATCAACACCTCCCTAGGAGAATTAAGTTCCAACATGGGACAACTAAGGCTGGAGCACCAAGAGCATTCGATCCTCCTCCATGAAATTAGAGAAGATCAAAGAGTCATGAGGGAGGAGCAACAAAGGCAAGGAAGAGACATTGAGGAGCTCAAGCACTCCATAAGATCTTCAAGAGGAAGAACAAGCCGCCATCACTAAGGTGGACCCGTTCTTTAATTTTCTTGTTCTTATTTTTTTGTTTTTCGAAAATTATGCTTTATATTTTATTTATGTTTGTGTCTTATTACATGATCACTAGTGTCTAAGTGTCTATGCCTTAAAGCTAAGAATGTCCTATGAATCCATCACCTTTCTTAAATAAAAAGTGTTTTTAATTGCAAAAAGAAAAAGAAGTACATGAATTTCGAATTTTAAAACAGATTAATTATTTTGATGTGGTGGCAATACTTTTTGTTTTTCTAAATAAATGCTTGAACAGTGCATATTTTTGAATTGTTGTTCATGAATGTTAAAATTGTTGGCTCTTGAAAGAATGATGAGAAAAGGAGAAATGCTATTGATAATCTGAAAAATCATAAAATTGATTCTTGAAGCAAGAAAAAGCAGTGAAAAGCTTGCAGAAAAAAATATATGCGAAAAAAAGAGGCAAAAAATAAAGAAAAAAAAGGAAAAAAAGAAAAAGAAAAAGCAAGCAGAAAAAGCCAGTAACCCTTTAAATCAAAAGGCAAGGGTAAAATAAAAAGGATCCAAGGCTTTGAGCATCAGTGGATAGGAGGGCCCAAAGGAATAAAATCCTGGCCTAAGTGGCTAAACCAAGTTGTCCCTAACCATGTGCTTGTGACGTGAAGGTGTCAAGTGAAAAGCTTGAGACTGAGCGGTTAAAGTCGTGGTCCAAAACAATAAGAGTGTGCTTAAGAGCTCTTGACACCTCTAATTGGGGACTCTGGCAAAGCTGAGTCACAATCTGAAAAGGTTCACCTAGTTATGTGTCTGTGGCATTTATGTATCCGGTGGTAATACTGGAAAACAAAATGCTTAGGGTCATGGCCAAGACTCATAAAGTAACAGTTTTCAAGAGTCAACATACTGAACTAGGAGAATCAATAACACTATCTAAATTCTGAGTTCCTATAGATGCCAATCATTCTAAACTTCAAAGGATAAAGTAAGATGCCAAAACTGTTCAGAAGCAAAAAGCTAATAGCCCCGCTCATCTAATTAAGATTGATCTTTATAGATGTTTTTTGAATTCATTGTATATTCTCTTCTTTTTATCCTATTTGATTTTCAGTTGCTTGGGGACAGGCAACAATTTAAGTTTGGTGTTGTGATGAGCGGATAATTTATACGCTTTTTGGCATTATTTTTAGGTAGTTTTTTGTATGTTTTAGTTAGTTTTTATTATATTTTTATTAGTTTTTAAATAAAAATCACATTTTTGGACTTTACTATGAGTTTGTGTGTTTTTCTGTTATTTCAGGTATTTTCTGGCCGAAATTGAGGGACCTGAGCAAAAATCTGATTCAGAGGCTGAAAAAGGACTGCAGATGTTTTTGGATTTTGACCTCCCTACACTTGAAGTGGATTTTCTGGAGCTACAGAAGCCCAATTGGCACGCTCTCAATTGCGTTGGAAATTAGACATCCTGGGCTTTCCAGCAATATATAATAGTTCATACTTTGCTCGAGATTTGATGGCCCAAACTGGCGTTCCAAGTCAGCATAAAAATTATGGCGTCAAAACGCCAGAACTGGCATAAAAGCTGGAGTTAAACATCCAAACTGGCACAAAAGCTGGTGTTTAACTCCAATAAAAGTCTCTACACGTGAAAGCTTCAACGCTCATCCCAAGCACACACAAAGTGGGCCCAAAAGTGGATTTCTGCATCATTTGCTCATTTCTGTAAACCCTAGGTTACTAGTTTTCTATAAATAGGACCTTTTGGTATTGTATTTTCATCTAGGAATCAATCTTTAGTTCTATCTTTTGATCTCTTGATCACGTTTTGGGGGCTGGCCTCATGGCCAAGCCTAGACCTTGTTCTTATGTATTTTCTACGGTGGAGTTTCTACACACCATAGATTAAGGTGTGGAGCTCTGCTGTTCTTCATGAATTAATGCAAAGTACTATTGTTTTTCTATTCAACTGAAGCCTATTTCTTCTCTAAGATATTCATTCGCACACAAGAACATGATGAATGTGATGATTATGTGACATTCATCACTATTCTCACCTATGAACGCGTGCCTGACAACCACTTCCATTCTACATGCAAACAAGCTTGAATGTGTATCTCTTGGGTTTCTAATCTAAGATTAAAACCTTCGTGGTATAGGCTAGAATTATTAGCGGCCATTCTTGAGATCCAGAAAGTCTAAACCTTGTCTGTGGTGACTGCGACGAGCTTCAAACTCGCGAGTGTTGGGCGTAGTGACAGACGCAAAAGGATCAATGGATCCTATTCCAACATGATCGAGAACCGACAGATGATTAGCCGTGTGGTGACAGCGCATTTGGACCATTTTCACTGAGAGGACGGGGGGTAGCCATTGACAACGGTGATGCCCAACATAAAACTTGCCATGGAAAGGAGTATGAATGTTTGGATGAAGACAATAGGAAAGCAGAAGTGCAGGAGGAACAAAGCATCTTCATACGCTTATCTGAAATTCTTACCAATGAATTACATAAGTATCTCTATCTTATTTTATATTTTATTCATCTTTTAATTATCAATTCTTCATAACCATTTGAATCCGCCTGACTGAGATTTACAAGATGACCATAGCTTGCTTCAAGCCGACAATCTCCGTGGGATCGACCCTTACTCACGTAAGGTTTATTACTTGGACGACCCAGTACACTTGCTGGTTAGTTGTGCGGAATTGTGAAAAAGAGTTGAGATTACAATTGTGCGTACAAAGTTGTTGGCGCCATTAATGATCACAATTCCTTGCACCACAGTGCTCCCTGGCTGGCGTTCAACGCCAGCTTTTCTGCCAGAATGGGCATTAAACGCCCAGTGCGGGCTTCCTCACTGGCGTTTAATGCCAGGCTTGCTGCCATCGTGGGCATTGAATGCCCAGTGAAGGCTTCTTCACTGGCATTCAATGCCACCCCATTCTCTCCAATTTCGGCCTCAACCTCTTTGGTTATGTCCTTGCTCTCTTCTCTAGGATTAACCTCAGTATTACTGGGAAGAGTATCAGGAGGAGTCTCAGGGATCCTTTTGCTCAATTGACCAACTTGCGCCTCCAAGTTTCTAATGGAGGACCTTGTTTCATTAATGAAACTATGGGTGGTCTTAGTGAGGCTAGAAACCAGAATGACTAAGTCAGAAAGGCTCTGATTAGAGGTTTCCATGTTCCTTGGAGAAGATGGGAATGGTGGTATGTTGTTGAACCTATTCTAGTTCCTACCACCTTGGTTGTTATTGAAACCTTGCTAAGGTTTCTGTTGATCTTTCCATGAGAGGTTAGGATGATTCCTCCATGAAGGGTTGTAAGTGTTTCCATAGGGTTCTCCCATGTAATTCACCTCCTCCATGGTGGGTTGGTCAGGATCATAAGCTTCTTCTTCAAGAGAAGCTTCCTAAGTACTGCCAGCTGCAGATTGCATCCCTTTCAGATGCTGAGAGACCATATTGACCTATTGGGTCAAGATCTTATTCTGAGCCAGGATGGCTTTCAGAGTCTCAACTTCATGAACTCCTTTCTTCTGAGAGGTTCCATGGTTTACAGGATTTCTTTTAGAAGTGTACATGAACTGGTTGTTAACTACCATCTCAATGAGTTCTCTGGAGGTTTTCTTCAAGTGAAGGGATCCATCTGCAGAGTTGTCCAATGAAATTTTGGACATCTCAAACAAGCCATCATAGAACACGCCAATGATGGACCACTCTGAGAGCATGTCAAGGTGCTCGGTAAGGCTGGTTCTGGTTCTGTTGATACCGGTTCTGCTGATTACTATTGTTGTTCTATCTCTGATTTCCACTATTATTGTCTCTGCCTCCTTGGTTATAGTTATCTCTCCATCCCTGGTTGGAATTATCTCTCCATCCCTGGTTAGAATTATCTTGCCAACCTTGGTTGTAATTTCCACCTTGGTTGTAATTTCTGCCCTGTTGATAGTATCCTTGATTTGAGCGGTCATTGAAATTATGAGTAGCTGCCAAGGTGTTGTCTTCTTCTTGGAGTTGCGGACACTCATCAGTGTAATGAGTATAGCAGGCACATATTCTGCACACTCTCTGAGGAACTAATTGTTGACATGGTTGTTGTAGAGGGGGCTGAGATTGCTGCTGTTGATTCAGCTGTAACTGTTTCAGTATGTTGGTCATCTCACAGAGAGTTTGGGTGAGAGCAGTATTCTCACTGCTGGAGGTAACCTCTGCAACAGTCTTGGGGTGGTTGTTCCTGTGCCTGGTGTTCCGAGTAGACTCAGCTAGGTTGGTGATCAGTTGCCACGCTTCATCCGTGGTCTTGTACTTTTTTAGAGAACCATTACTCGCATCATCCAGTGTAGTCTTGTCCTGAGGCTTTATGCCCTCTGTGAAGTAGCTGATCAACACCAGCTTGTCAATCATATGGTGGGGGCAAGCGTCTAGGAGATTCCTGAAATGCTCCCAATATTCATACAGAGTCTATGATTCACGTTGAATAATACAGGAAATCTCTTTCCTCAGTATATTAGTAACTTCAGCAGGAAAATATTTGTTCAGGAATTCTCTCCTGAGCGTATCCCAATTAGCAACGACTGCTTCAGGTTGAGTGTAGTACCACTCCCTCGCCTTTCCATCAAGAGAAAATGGGAAGGCGGTTAGCAAAATAATAGTCTCATCTGCTTATGAACGAAACTCTCGCGCGATCTAGAATTTTCACAAATAAATTCCAGTTGTAAGTATAGCTTCTAGAGCGACAAGAATACCTTTCGCACAAAAACATTGGTTGTCACAAGTAACAAAACCCAATAAAATTTATAACCGAAGTATTTAAACCTCGGGTCGCCTCTCAAGGAATTGCAGGGAGGTGTATTTATTATTGGTTATGGGTTTTTCTGAGAAGATTTTGAGTTTGAGAACAGAAAAATAAATAATTGTAATTTAAAGCGATGGAAATTAAAAAGAGAATTTATATAATTAATTAAAAAACCTTAACCGGGGGTGTGATTAATTGGAAGTTCTATCCTTGTTGGAATCTTCTCAAGTGTAGTGTAAAGAAGTTGTTGTTTTCACTCAGTTAACCCTTACTGAGTAAAGGAAAGTTAAGTGATTGAACTGACTCTTATCCACAAATCCTAGTCCTTTCCCTTGGGAAGGTCTAGCGTTAGTAGATACAGAATTAGCCAACAATGTCCCTTTTAAATAAGCACTTGTGCATTCCAACTCAAGTGTCTCCTCTTAATCAACCCCCACGTCAAGTGGAAAATCTACTTCATTGACATGGATGCCAATTTCACATAATAAATGACTAAATAAATACTTGAAGATAATCAAACAAATAATGAGGTAAATAGAAAAATACTCTTTGCATTAATAATGTCATAAAAGCTTTCCAATTGTAACTCTGAATAAGGATTAAAGATGTAAAAGAGTAGAGATGATAATTGAAATAAAATTGGAACCAATTAAATAAACAATAAGATTTAAATGGAAAAATACTATGAAATAAATGAAAATATAAGAGTCCAAATTTAAAGGAATATTGAACCTGAGAAGAAATTGAAATCCTAATCCTAAAACTTGAGAGAGAGGAGAGAGCCTCTCTCTCTAAAAACTACATCTTAAACCTAAAATTATGAATTATGAAAGTTATATGTTGTTGATCTCTTTTATGAATGGATGGATTCTTCCACTTTATAGCTTCTAATCTGTGTTTCTAGAATTGGATCTGGGCCAAAAAAGGGCCCAGAAATTGCTGAGGGTGTTTTCTGCAGATTCCTGCACGTGGCGTCTGTCACGCGTGCGCGCGGATCACGCATTCGCGTGGTTTGGAGTTTTCCTTTGTCACGCATACGCGTTGGTCACGCGTGCGCGTCGGTAGTGTTCTGCTCTAGGCATGCATCCACGTCGTCCACGCGTACGCATCGATGCCTTTTTGTGCTAGGCACGCGTCCAAAATCATGTTAAAGCACTTTCACAATTGAGTTGGGTTAATGTATTTCACAAACTTGCAAGACAATTAAATAATTAAATCTGGATATATGGAGATGAGATATTGAACCCTCACTGGATTTGTGTTTACTCTCTATTCACTCAGTGTTTGGGGTTAATCACTCTATTCTTTTCTATTCATGCTTTCTAAAACTTTGTTCTTCATCTAACCAATCAACAAATATATAATGTATACATACAAACATCATGAGATCTTTTCAAGGTTGTAATGGGGCCAAGGTAAAGGTATGGATATATATAAGGCTAAGTGAGATATAAGTTGAATCCCTGATTAGTCTAAGATCTCACCTAACATATACATTCTCTATGAAAATTTAAAGTTATCCTGGTCTTCCCAATCTTTCCACTTTGGTATTACATACTCATGTACCAATTTTTGGTTTTTTATTCATGTTCATTGATTTTACTAAACTCATCATTGGGGTGATTTTGTCCCCTTATTTATTTAACTAAAAATTAACTTCAAAAATTTATTTATTTATTTTTGAAACACAAACACAATAATTTCAGTGCACATGGTATTTTAATTATTTTGGTTTCACATGAGCATGCTCCCAAATTCCTGATTATTTTATTAACTTGATACTTTTCTATCAACCCATGTTCCCACTATTTTCCACACTTAGTGGATACACAATCTCTATCTTAAGCTAACCAAGGATTCAACTTGGGATTTTTTAATTTGTTTTTCTACTTAAGGCTAGTGATGTGGTTATAGAACAAAGGGATTAAAAGGCTCAAGGGGCTAACAAGGGTGATGTAGGAGGTAGGCTTATTTGGGATAAGTGAGCAAAACAAGCAATGGCCTCAATCATATGTGGGTATGTATCTACATTCTATATTGGACATATAGATTGAGACAAAGTAAAGATTACAAGCATAGAAAAGAATGGCGAAACACACAGGAATGAAATTTATGGTAGAATATAACCATACAATTAAGCTAAAAAACTCACGGGTTGTGTGTTCTCTGGCTCAAAAACCATATATCAGTTATGTATGTCATGCAAGTAGAAATCAAGAAATTCCATTCAACTCAATGTGAATCTCTGAATGGCTTTTATAAAGATTAGTATTTTACTTGAAAAATATTGTCAATTAACCAACATTTATTGCTATATATATAAGGTGTGTGGACTGTTGTGATTCTTTTATACTAAAGTTTCTAGTTTACTCTTTTATTTTCAATTAAACCAAGTTATCGTATGCTAAAAGGGTAAACTAAGCTAATTAATCCATAGTTTCTATATCACAACTTAATAAGCTAAAAGTGCAACAAAGCTAAATATCTAAGATATATATATATAAACCAAAGTACAAAATGTAGAAATAAAGTAAAAATACAGCAAAAGAAAAATGTGCAAGTACTGAAAGATAAATAAGATAAAATAAAATAAAAATACAAATACAAAAAATAAACAAAATAGGATAAAAGAGAGTCTGAAAAGTGGTTCACCAAAATAAAGTTCGCCAGAGATGGCGACCTCCCCACACTTAAATAATAGCATCGTCCTCGATGCTCACTCAAGTTGGGTGTGAAGAAGTGTCATCTCCGGAAGGATGTGCTGTAGGTGTCTCTGTGGTGGTCTGAGGCTCTGCAGTCTGTATGAGGGTGAAGGGTCTGCCTGCTGAAGTGGAGGCTCTAACTATTGAGGGATCTCTGGATCTGCAGGCTCTATCTGATGGGGCTCCTCATGATGTGGCGCAGCTTGCTCAGGTCCTGCCTGCTCAGCCTCTGCATGTGCTTCCTCCTCATGATCATCCGCCTCTGCATCAGATGGCTCCGATGGTGTGTCAGGCTTGGAGGCGATGTCACTGCCAGATCGGATCATCAACTTTAAGTGCTCATAGGATCGCTTGTTGCGACACTCCAAACGATCCAAGCGTGCGAAGAGTCGGTGCACGAGGTGATAAATGGGCTCGGGAGCAGGTGAGGGTGCAGTGGTGGTGGCTGGTGCAGCAGTGATTGAAGGAGCAGCGGAAGATGTGGCTGCCTCAGCAGAGGCAGTGAAAAATGGAGGTCTGTAGCCCAAAGCTTGAAACTTCCTGCTGTGAGGGATGATCTTCTTACAGTCTGCGACGGTTGACTTCTCATCTGCTAGCTCCCAGAGCACCTCAGCTTGGCGGCCTAGCTGAGTGATCAAGTATGGGAAAGGGAGGGTGCCTCTGACATGGACTCTGGCCATGTAGTACCTGATGAAGCGGGGGAGATATAAGTCCTTTCCCTCCATCACACACCAGATGAGGGTGATCATGGCTGCTGGCACCTCTGTCTCATGAGTGCTCGGCATCACGTAGTTACTCAGGATCTGCTGCCAAAGCCGAGCATCATCGTTCAGGTAGATAATATTTATTCCCTTTGGGGCCACTGTGGACTTGCCCATGACCCATGGGACAATAGGATCAAGAGCTATAGTCCTTTTGACTGCGTCCAAGTCAAATCTCATGAATCTCATATCTTTTTCAGCTTTCTGGTAACCATCAGGCTGATCTAATTTTGGCTGAAGTTGGAGAATTTCTTCAATGGCTTCCTCAGTAACTAAAATCTGCTTGCCTCGAAGCTGTACTGCATCCAGGGACGTTTTGAAGTAGTTACAGTAGAATTCTCGGACCCAGGATGAGTTGACTTCAGTCAAGTTCCTTTCCAAGAAGAACCAGCCTCTGTGTTTAATTTGTTCTGAAGTGTATTGTTTGAGATCTTCTGGAATTTTGAGGGTTCTTTCCAGGTATAGGTTCCTGGAAGTGGCAAAAACTGGATACTTCAGCTCACAGTATCTGTTGACAAACTTGATAGGGTCTGTGGCAGTCAGTAGCTGATCGGCCTTTTCCTGCGGGATAAAGTTCTTCTCCCGCTAGGAATCGTCGTGGAGGATATCCAAAATAGAGGTAGAGGATTCTCCTCTTTTCCTTTTGCCTGTGGTTGCTTTGCCCTTTTCTTTACTTTTAGGGTCAGACATCCTGAAAAGCAGAAATTCCAGGATACAGTTTAAGAATTAAAGCAGGAAAACAGGTAAGTAATTAGGAATATATCAATAGAAGCATAGAGGGGCAAAAGAGGAATAAAGTGGTAATATAAGCATGAATTGTGTTAAATTGATGTAAAATTTTGGATTGTAGGAAAGTTAAAAGTTGAAGAATATAAATCACAATCCAAAATATATGATGTGCAGAATTGTTGTTAATCAGGAAAAAACAGAATCATGCCTTGAAGTGGTTTGAAAGTGGTTTGTTGAAAGCGAATAGGAATGTTAGAACGTTAAAGTAGTTAAGAGTTAAAAATGAAGTTAAAGTAAGTTGCATGGTGTTTTGGTTCCCAATTAACTAAAATTGCACAAATTTGAATAGCAAGTAACTCACATTCAAGTCAATATTGCATATATATGATTACCAATCATAGAAAAGAATTGCAAAATTAAAGTAAAATCATCAATAATTTGATTTAATCAAATAAGGGAATCAAAAAGAATAAGAAAGCCAGCCCCTGCATTCATGAATTGCTTTGGTTGAAAACAATTAGTGCAAACTAAATTTCCAAAACTAATTCATGAATGGTGGTTGAGTTGAAACAATTTGCTAAAAAAAAATTGGGCAGCATTTCGTCTAAAAATTAGACATTCCCGGGTAATAAATAACAGCAAAAATAGTTCATATGATAATAAGGTAGTGCAAAAAAGAGTAACAAATATTAATTCACGTAAATTCAAATTAAACAAACTCAATCTGCATCAAAGAATAGTAAAGAGCAGCATATGAAAAGCATTAACATCACAACAAATTCAAATTGCGAAACAGATTAAACAATTAACAAGAACAACGCAGTTATCAGGCCTAAATCCACTAACCACATCCTAGCTGCCTAACCACCTAAAATCCACTATGATCATGCATCTGTAACTATCCTAATTTGAACAAAATTTAAAAAAAAAAATAATGCAGAATTAACTAAAAATTGGGAACGGAATCGGCATTTGGCGGAACCTGGTTTGCACAGGTATGGAATATGGAATCAGAGAGATGGCGGGGGTGGTGAATTGGCGGCGCTGGGAGGCGGTCACGACGGCGGTTCGGTGGCGCGGCAGGGTGGCGCGGCAGTGGAGGTTTGGGGGTGAAAGGGGGTTTTGGGGGAGGGATGCAGAAGAAGGGGAGAGGAGGGAAGGGTTGGGGGGCGTGGTGGCCGGTGGGAGGTCCTGGGTGGTGGCGGCGGTACTGGAGTGGCTCGGGTATGGGGCTGGGGTCGTGGAGGGGAGAGGGGAGAGGGGAGGGAGGAAGGAAGAAGAAAGGGGAGGGAGGAGGGGGATGCTGTGAGGGTGGCGCGGTGGTAGGAGCACGGCGCGGCGGGGCTGGGTTGTGGTGGCTGATCGGTGGTGGCAGAAGGGAAGAGGGAGAGTGCAAAGGGGTAGTGGGTGGGTTTTTGGTACACAAAAGGGGTAGGGTTTCGCATGAGTTAGGGGTTAGGGTATTTGAATCCACGCGGACGCGTGGGTCACACGATCGCGTGGTTGAGGTAGAAAGGCAATCACGCGAACGCGTCATTGACGGGATCGCGTGAATGAAGGATAATGAAAGTGACGCGTACGCGTCGCTTAGAATTGTGCTAAACGCACAATTCCAGCGTCGTTTTGGTGCAACTCTCTGTTTCCATTTAGGGGGGCAATAATATTCATGCGACGCGTACGCATCGCCCATGCTTTTGCGTGGTGTGTGTGAAGTAAAAGTCACGCGACCGTATCATTGACGCGTTCGCGTGGCCCAATTTCTGCCTAACGCACAACAGCCGCACGATTCCAGCCCAACTTTCTGGGCGTTGGATTTTGACGCCGATTTGTAATTCACGCCCACGCGTGGCCCATGCGCACGCGTGAGGTGCTTTTTTTTTATAATATACAGGATGCAAAATGCAATGCTAATGTGGATGCTATGAATAATTCCAGGTTCAATGAAAATAGAATAAAATAAAACTTAAAAATAAACAAAATGAAATAAAATAAAAATGAAAAAGGAACAATCATACCATAGTGGGTTGTCTCCCACCTAGCACTTTTAGTTAAAGTCCTTAAGTTGGACGTTTTGATGAGCTCATTGTTATGGTGGCTTGTGTTTGAACTCATCCAGAAATCTCCACTAACTTTTGTAGTTCCAATATCCTCCAGGATCCCAAATTAGGCATCTAAAACCTTCGAGCAAAACAAAGCAGGTTTTCAGGCTCCACGGGTGTTGATTGTCAGAATGAATCCCAGGATCCTAAACCTTGCTTTTGTAACTGCTTTCGCTTTTATCTACATTGTTCTAACCGGGCGGAATTTGGAATTCTCACTAAGATGACCAAACATCTTCCAAGACCCGTTCAATTGAAATTGAAACCAATCCTTGTACCTCAAATTGAAGTGTGGAATTTTATTGAATCTTGAATACCAGCTCTGAGTGCGAACCATTTCTCTTTTACTCTTAAAGCCGCAAAGAGCTCTAAGCCAGCCATCTGTTTCAAGCAAACCATATTCAAGTGGAAAAGTAAAGATAAAGGCTAAGGATTTTACCCACTTGAAGTTTGTATTGGATGGTAATGGCCTTGGAAAAGGTGTTTCAAGTGGTTTTGCAAGCTCTACTCCCTTGTATTCTTCTGTGAATTCTTCTACTTCCTTACAAACTTCTTCAACTGCAACCACGTCTTGATCAAAGTCTTTGATATCTTCCTCATCACTCAAGTCATAAGTTGGAGTTTGAGAAAAATCTACCTCCGTATCGTCTTCGTATTCATTTGGGAGGATTCTTCAGTCTTAAAGAAACTTGACTTGTGATTATTATTATCAAGGAAACTCGCTTCTTGAGTTGTTCCGTCGAGTTCTTCAAGAGATACCTACTTTGGGGGCTATGCATTATCCTCCTTAGCATCAATTGCAAGTTTCTTGACGGAATTCTCCACAATTCTGGATTCCCATGGAGGTTCAGCGTCTCCTAAGTGTTCAACCAATTCTTCTTCTTCGATAATTTCAGCTTCCTCCACTTGTTCCAGTACAAAGTCGTGCTCCTTACTGTCCATTGGAGTTTCTAGTATCTCCTTCATGCTATGTTTGTCATTAGATTATCCACATGAAGCCATGGGGGTTCCTTGAGTGTCCGAACACCTGGAAGGTAATCGATTGATCACTTGCTCCAGTTGGTGAAGGGTTGCATGCAATTTTTCCACTGTTTCCTTGAGTTGCTACTTTTATTCTTGGGTCGATGGACATGGACATGGTGCATAGGGAAGTGGTGGTTCTTGGGAGTAATGGGATTGGAATTGGGGTGGATACGGGTTAGAGTCATATGAAGGTGAATGGTGGTAGGGGGTGATGCCAAGGCATCTTAGCCTAGTTTTACTAGTCTTTTTCCTTTGTTTTTAATAGGTTTTATACACTTTCTTGAGCTACAAGTAAGCTATTTGGGTAGAAATTCATGTGAATTTGGATTCAATCAACCATCAGTAAATTGATGCATTTTTATGAGGTTTTGTACTATAATTGCTTATATGTTAAGGATGAGAAGAAGTCTCATGTTTTTAGCATAGCTTTGATGCATTTGTTGATTGATGACAGGTGACCAAAAGGGCTTGGAGGAAGGTTGAAGAAAGGGGATGGCAGCAATGGAAATGAAAGCAGCAAAGCTACCCTGGGAAGATCTCACGTTTGTGCCAACGTTTTCCTCAAACTTGAGGTCAAATGTTGTCTCAAAAATTCACCCAGGAGAAGCCAACGTTTGCGCCAAAGTTTACCTCAAACTTGAGGTCAAACGTTGGCTCAAACATTCACCTAGGAGAAGCCAACGTTTGTGCCAATGTTTGCCTCAAACTTGAGGTCAAACGTTGGCTCAAAAAATGCATCAGGAGGACTTAACGTTTGCGCCAATGTTTGCCTCAAACTTGAGGTAAAACGTTGGCTAAAAATTTCCCTGGAGAAAACCACGTTTGAGCTCACGTTTGACCCCAAATGTGAACTCAAACGTGAGTGACAGAAAAGCACCGTTCTGCATAATGCTAACACGCAAAAGTTTGGGTCAACGTTTGCCTTAAACGTTGACTCAAACGTGAATGCTCCAAAGTCCAAATTGCAAATGGATTTCTTGTCAAGTCCAAGAGCAATCAACTGAGGCTGTCTTCAATCCAATTCCATCAAAGACAAGACCCAAATTGAAGGCTTAATGATCAATAGAGGGAAGTATATAAATAGAAGCTAGTTTGATTTAGAGAGGACTTTTACTTTCACTTTGGATTTTTTTAACTCTGTTAGAATTGGAACTTGTAATTTGGAGAGCTTTCTTTTTGGTTTTTGGAGAATTGGGAGGAGAATTGAGTTCTCTTCCCCTGTGGGTTTTCTGTTTTCTTTTCTGAAAAGCTTACTTGAGTCTTGATAGTAAATAGTTGAGGAAATTCTGTCTCAATCTCACCCTTGAGATCTCTTTGTTCCTTTCACTGCATAATTCGAGAATTCAGTGATTTGGATTCCAAGTTTCTTTACTGTTTTGAATTTTAATTTGTTTGCAATTACTCTTTGAATTGGATCAAGGAAGGCAGTGAGATCTAGACTTGGTTTTCTAGTCTCTTGACCCCTGGGATCTTGAAATTTCCTTTTAGCTCATCTGTTGAATGCTTCTTGAAGCTGATTTACTTTTCTGTTTAAAATCAACCTCAATTCACTTCATCATCTACTCTTCTGCTTGTTGTAATTTATTTTTGCTTGTTTAAATTTCTGCAATCCCAATTCCCAATTCCTTTTACAATTCAAGCAATTTACATTTCTTGGAATTTAAGCTTCAGTCATTTACATTTCTTGCAATCTAAGTTTCTGCAATTTACATTACTTGCACTTTAAGATTCAGCTTTTTTAATTCTGCACTTTAAATTCTTGTCAATTACCCCTCTCCCTTTATAATTCATGCAATTTAAATTCTGTCAATTACAAATCACTCAAATAAACTCTTGTTTGCTTGACTAAATTAACCACTAAACTAAAATTGCTCAATCCTTCAATCCCTGTGGGATCGACCTCACTCACATGATTTATTCTTACTTGATGCGACCCAGTACACTTGCCGGTGAGTTTTGTGTTGGATCGTTTTCCACACATCAAGTTTTTGGTGCCGTTGCCAGGGATTGATTAGATTGACAATGATTAAGTAAGGTGGTGGTCTAGATTAAGCACTTTTTCTTTTTTTTTTACTAAGTATACTAACTGTTTGAATTTTTGCTTAAGCTAACACTAACTTCACTCAAGCAATAGAGTGTTTAATTCTGGTTCCTGGTTCTGTGTTTATGTCAGGAGGAAGAAGTGATGAATCCACACCTTTTGATCCTGAAACACTTTGGAGGTTGAGAAGAGAACCAATAAATGGAGGAAAATCCAACAAATCCACAAGTGGGAGTGGCCAACGACAATGGTCAACCCCAAAGGAGAGTTTTGGCTTCATATACATTTGCTAATCCAAGGCATTGTGGGAGTAGCATCTTTACCCCAAATATCGATGCAAATAACTTTGAATTGAAGCCCTAACTTATCACATTGGTGCAAAACAATTGCTCATACGGAGGAAGTCCAACAGAAGATCCAAACCAGCATCTCTCCACCTTCTTAAGAATTTGTGATACAGTAAAGTTCAATGGTGTGCATCCAGAAACATATAAATTTGCTGCTGTTCCCATTCTCATTGAGGGACAAAGCTGCTCAATGGCTTGAAACCTTTCCACAAGGAAGGATCACTAGCTGGGAGGATCTAGTGATTAAATTCTTGGCTAAGTTCTACCCACCTCAAAGGATCATCAGGCTCAAGACTGAGGTGCAAACTTTCACACAGATGGATGCAAAATCTCTCTATGAGGCATGGGAGAGATACAAGGCTCTGATTAGAAAATGTCCCCCTGAAATGTTTAATGAATGGGACATTCTTCAAAATTTCTATGAAGGGTTAACTCTTAAGGCTCAAGAAGCACTAGACCATTCAGCAGGAGGTTCTTTACAATTGATGAAGACAGCAGAGAAGGCTCAAAACCTCATTGATATGGGGGCAAATAATCAATACTTCTTTGCTCATCAAAGACAACGCCAACCATCACAAAGGAAAGGAGTGCTAGAATTGGAAGGAGTGGACACCATCCTAGCTCAAAACAAGATAATGCAGCAGCAGATTCAACAATAATTTGAGCAGATGGCTAAAAAGATTGATAGCTTGCAAGTTGCAGCAGTGAATACAAGCCAACCATCAACCACATGGGGGCAAAATGAAGAAAACCAAGAAGATCAGCAGCAGGAAAAAACCTCAATATGTGCACAACCAAGGCTCAGGCCAAAATAAAGTTTATGGTGACACCTACAATCCATCCTGGAAGAACCATCCAAATCTCAGATAGGGAGATAACCACACCCACAGCCAGCAACTGTGGCAGAAAAACTCAAACCAAAACAACTCAAGAAACACAACTTACTCAAACCACGACCAGCAAAACACTAACCATAATCCATACAGAAAACCCCAAAACAACCACCCAAATTCCAGCTATTATCCACCTAATAACTCAGTCACTAACCAAAACAACCATCATCCACCTTCCACATCCACATTCCACCCACAAAATAACCCTGAAAATAGTTCAAACAACTTCCAGCAACAACCATCTCACTTTACACAACCACAACCAAATCCAGACTCTCAAAGAATCTCTAGTCTGGAGATGATAATGGAGAAACTCATGAAAAATCAAGAAGCAGCAAGAAAAGATCAAGAGATGGCAAGCAAAAACCAAGAAGCGTCAATCAGAAACCTTGAGAGGCATATGGAGCAAATGGCTAAGCAAATTTCAGAAATGGGTGAGAAGAGAGCAATTACCTTTCCCAATGTCACTGAAAGAGACAAAGGAAAAGCTACAAAGTGGGAGGAGTGCAAAGCAATCATAGTGGAAAGTGAGGAGACTAGGGAGAAGGAAGCCATCAATCAAGAAGAACACAATAGAGAAGTTCCACAAGAAGAGACAGAAGAGAAAATTGAAGAGGATAGAAAGACCAAGAATGCAAAAAGCTCAAAGAGAGACAAAAACATCCTTGAGCTACAGCTACAAAAGAAGAAGGAAGGGGTGAAGTCACATGTCCCCAAACTTCCATACCCTCAAAGGTTTCGGAGAGAAAACGAGGATAAGCAATACTCAAAATTCCTAGATATATTCAAGACTCTCAGAATCAATATTTCTTTCTTAGAAGCACTTGAACAGATGCCATTATATGCCAAATTTATGAAAAAAGTACTCACAAAGAAAAGATCCCTGAAGGAAGGACAGATTGTTGAGATGATAAAGGAATGTAGTGCTATCCTCCAAAGAGAGTTGCCAGAGAAGAAAGATGATCCTGGGAGTTTTTACATACCTTACACCATAGGAAACATAACAATTGAGAAGTCGTTCTGTGACCTCGGTGTAAGCATAAACTTTATGCCTTTGTCTCTAATGAGAAAACTACAAATTTCTGAGCTGAAGTCCACACGAATAGTTCTCCAAATGGCTGACAAATCCATTAAGCAAGTACTGGGAGTTGTGGAGAATGTGTTGGTAAAAGTGGGAAAATTCTTTCTCCCAGCTGACTTTGTTATCTCAGATATAGAAGAGGATCCTAGCACTCCCATCATCCTGGGGAGGCCTTTCCTAGCTACGGGTAGAGCATTCATAGATGTTGAAAAAGGGGAATTATTGCTGAGAGTGCATGATGAGCACCTAGCATTCCATATTTTTAAAACCTTGCATGAGCCCACTCAAGAAGAAGATTGTATGAAGGATAAGGCCAGGGATCAAAGCTTGAAGGGGGCATTCAATGAGTTAAATCCAAGACTTCTAAATCCATACTTGAAAGAAGTAGAGATGGTGCAACAGACCAAAGAAATCAAGGAGGAACTAGATCCAAAACCCCCAGATGAGAACCTCAAAACTCCAGATAAAGAACCACCAAGGCATGAATTATCTTCTGAGAAAGAAAAGAAGAAAAGGCCAAAAGGTTGGAGAAACAAGAATATCCCCACTGAAGGCTTCTCACCAGGGTATAAAGTGATGTTAAACACCCAACCAATGAAGGTGTCTCCACAATTATCTGAGTGCTATACTGTGAACCGGATCCTTTCACTTGAACACCTAGAGATCATCAAAGAGGAGACCGGAAGGAAGTTCACAATAAGAGGAGAAAAGCTGAGGCACTATGATTTTCAACCCCCATGATAAAAGGATGAGATGTCAATCTAGTGACAATAAAGAAGCGCTTGTTGGGAGGCATCCCAACTTGAGTTAGTTCACTTTTCATAGCTATTTCAATAAAAGGGTTAATTAGACTTATCTATATTGCAAGGAGCTAAGTTGGGTGTTATGCACCAAAACAATTAAAGGGAGAATGAAGAATTCTAAGTTTGGTGTTCCACCAAAATCTTAATTAAAAGCACATTCTCACTTTCTGCATAAAAAGTTGCTAGCTCCAAGCAATTAGAGAAGTTACTTAACCAGTGTCCATTTTCTAGTCTTTAATTTTATTGTCTTTAACAAAGATAAGAGGATTTCACATATAGTTATTTTGATGCATGAGAAAGGTGGCAAGGAACTAAGTTTGGTGTTCACACACCAAAGTAAGTTCAAAAGCCTACAAGAAAATCCTGCATATTAACCAGTACCTAAGGGCTTGAGAGACAAGCAACTTCCGTAAACTTTGCAGGAATTTAATCACTTTCTTGGAAGGGCTACATACCATCAGCAGAGAGTAAGAAGAAGAAACCACCAAGAGGTTGTATTGTCACTTAATTCTATCAGCATTGAACTGTTCTAATTTGGAAGTTTGAATGTAACCATCGCAACAGTAACTGTTAGTTCAGTCATTTTGCATCTTGAGTGTTCTAGTTGAAATAAGTATGCTAGCTTAAGTGTGTGCTTGTGTGTTCACTTTCACTTGATTAAATGCATGCTTTGTCCCCTGTGCCTTTTCAATTCAATAAAAGAGAAATGTTTGAATTAGAAAGTGAATATCTAATGTTGCAAAAGTAAGAATGAAAGTTAGTGGTGGTATTTGTTGATTTAATGCATGGCTCATAAAATAAAAGCTGTATAATGACATTTTTCCTAGAAGTGTGAACTGGTTTGTTGTTATGAAGGCTTGTATCATTAAAAATCCCTTGAGAAAGAAATAAAACAGAAAGAAAAAGAAAGAGAAAAAGCCAAAAGTGGTAAAGAAAACAAACAATAAGGCTAGGCACCAATAGCTTGGACCCCTAGGACACATGCCTGTGGTGTTTTTGTACTAGGATATTCTTGGACAAGTAAGTTCTGAGGAGTATTTCAAAACTTGGCCACTTAGATCAACTGATTTGGGATTGCCAACTGAAAGTCCACAATAAAGAGCAACCTAGCCACAAAACATTTAGTTATCCAAAGAGATGCTGGGCATCAATGATCCTAGGAAGAAAAGGGTGAGCCATGTGTCTGTGGTGAAGAAATATTGAGCAAAATTAAGCCAAAGGCTGCTGCAACATTTGCCACCAAGCCTTCAAAGAATATAAGTTCTCTGAGCAAAACAAAGAAGGAAAAGTTAGCAAGGGAACAAGCAAAAGTAAAGCCTTATAGCAGCAAACTTAGTAAACCTTTAAGGAAACATCTCTTATGTAACAGCAAACAATAAATGAACCACCATTGTCTGTATATAAACCCCATGGACTAAATTCAACTATATGCTCAATAAGGATATGCACACTTCTCTGTTTCATGTCATTCTCTCTTATGTTTGATGCTTGCTTGGGGACAAGTAAGATTTAAGTTTGGTGTTGTGATACCAAGGCATCTTAGCCTAGTTTTACTAGTTTTTTTCCTTTGTTTTTAATAGGTTTTATGAACTTTCTTGAGCTACAAGTAAGCCATTTGGGTAGAAATTCATGTGTATTTGGATTCAATCAACCATGAGTATATTGATGCATTTTCATGAGGTTTTGTGCTATAATTGCTTATATGTCAAGGATGAGAAGAAGTCTCATGATTTTAGCATAGCTTTGATGCATTTGTTGAGTGATGACAGGTGACCAAAAGGGCTTAGAGGAAGGATGAAGAAAGGGGATGGCAGCAATGGAAATGAAGGCAGCAAAGCTACCTTGGGAAGAGCTCACGTTTGTGCCAACGTTTGCCTCAAACTTGAGGTCAAATGTTGACTCAAAAATTCACCTAGGAGAAGCCAACGTTTGCGCCAACGTTTGCCTCAAACTTGAGGTCAAACATTGGCTCAAAAATTAACCCTGGAGGAGCCAATGTTTGCGCCAACGTTTGCCTCAAACTTGAGGTCAAACGTTGGCTCAAAAAATGCATCAGGAGGACTTAACGTTTGTGCCAACATTTGCCACAAACTTGAGGTCAAACGTTGGCTAAAAATTTCCCTGGAGAGAACCACGTTTGAGCTCACGTTTGACCTCAAACGTGAACTCAAACGTGAGTCTCAGAAAAGCACCGTTCTGCATAATGCTAACACGCAAACGTTTGAGTCAATGTTTGCCTCAAATGTTGACTCAAACGTGAATGCTCCAAAGTCCAAATTGCAAACGGGTTTCTTCTCAAGTCCAAGAGCAATCAACTGAGGCTATCTTCAATCCAACTCCATCAAGGCCAAGGCCCAAATTCAAGGCTTAATGATCAATAGAAGGAAGTGTATAAATAGAAGCTAGTTTGATTTAGAGAGGACTTTTACTTAAACTTTAGATTTTTTTACCTCTGTTAGAATTGGAACTTGTAATTTGGAGAGCTTCCTTTTTTATTTTTGGAGAATATGGAGGAGAATTGAGTTATCTTCCCCTCTAGGTTTTCTGTTTTCTTTTCTGCAAAGCTTACTTGAGTCTTGATAGTAAAGAGTTGAGGAAATTCTGTCTCAACCTCACCCTTGAGATCACTTTGTTCCTTTCTCTGCATAATTCAAGAATTTAGTGATTTGGATTCCAAGTTTCTTTACTGTTTTGAATTTTAATTTGTTTGCAATTACTCTTTGAATTGGATCAAGGAAGGCAGTGAGATCTAGACTTGGTTTTCTAGTCTCTTGACCCCTGAGATCTTGAAATTTCTTTTTAGCTCATCTGCTGAATGCTTCTTAAAGTTGATTTACTTTTCTGTTTAAAATCAATCTCAATTCACTTCATCATCTACTCTTCTGCTTGTTGCAATTTATTTTTGCTTGTTTAAATTTCTGCAATCCCAATTCCCAATTCCTTTTACAATTCAAGCAATTTACATTTCTTGGACTTTAAGCTTCAGTCATTTACATTTCTTGCAATCTAAGTTTCTGCAATTTACATTACTTGCACTTTAAGATTCAGCTTTTTTAATTCATCTGCACTTTAAATTCTTGTCAATTACCCCTTTCCCTTTACAATTCATGCAATTTAAATTCTGTCAATTACAAATCACTCAAATAAACTCTTGTTCGCTTGACTAAATTAACCACTAAACTAAAATTGCTCAATCCTTCAATCCCTGTGGGATCGACCTCACTTACGTGAGTTATTATTACTTGATGCGACCCAGTACACTTGCCGGTGAGTTTTGTGTTGGATCGTTTTCCACACATCAGGGGCTTGTGAGTATGGTGGTTCAAAGCTATGCTGATGAGGTGGTTCATAGGCATATGATGGGCTTGTTGGTAACTACAAGGGGGTCCACCATATCTATCATCTTGGTACACACCTCGGAATGGCTCTTGACTATAGTAATTTGGTGGAGGTTGGTTGTCACGAAGTGGTCCACCGTGACTATTGTCTTGGCATGCATTGTAGAATGGTCATTGTCTATGGCATCTTGGAAGGTGTTGTTGCCTAAAGGGTTGATCAGATCCTCTTAGCTCCGTCCATCTCTGATTGTTTTGACCTTGGTGCATGTTCTTGTTATAGCTTCCATTCCTTTCAACAATATTAGAACCAAACTCAAAGCGACGGGGGTGAGAACTCATAGTAGCTAATAAAAATTAAAAATGAAAATAAAAACAAATAAACAGGTAAAAGAAAAAAAATATTTACAATAACCAATAATAAGGCACACGTTTGCAATTCCCCGGCATCGGCGCCATTTTGACGAACGAAACTCTCGCGCGATCTAGAATTTTCACAAATAAATTCCCGTTGTAAGTATAGCTTCTAGACCGACAAGAATACCTTTCGCACAAAAACTTTGGTTGTCACAAGTAACAAAACCGAATAAAATTTATAACCGAAGTATTTAAACCTCGGGTCGTCTCTCAAGGAATTGCAGGGAGGTGTATTTATTATTGGTTATGGGTTTTTCTGAGAAGATTTTGAGTTTGAGCATAGAAAAATAAATAATTGTAATTTAAAGCGATGGAAATTAAAAAGAGAATTTATATAATTAATTAAAAATCCTTGACTGGGGGTGTGATTAATTGGAAGTTCTATCCTTGTTGGAATCTTCTCAAGTGTAGTGTAAAGAGGTTGTTGTTTTCACTCAGTTAACCCTTACTGAGTAAAGAAAAGTCAAGTGATTGAACTGACTCTTATCCACAAATCATAGTCCTTTCCCTTGGGAAGGTCTAGCGTTAGTAGAAACAGAATTAGCCAACAATGTCCCTTTTAACAAAGCACTTGAGCATTCCAACTCAAGTGTCTCCTCTTAATCAACCCCCATGTCAAGTGGAAAATCTACTCCATTGACATAGATGCCAATTTCACATAATAAATGACTAAATAAATACTTGAAGATAATCAAACAAATAATGAGGTAAATAGAAAAATACTCTTTGCATTAATAATGTCATAAAAGCTTTCCAATTGTAACTCTGAATAAGGATTTAAGATGTAAAAGAGTAAAGATGATAATTGAAATAAAATTGGAAGCAATTAAATAAACAATAAGATTTAAATGGAAAAATACTATGAAATAAATGAAAATATAAGAATCCTAATTTAAAGGAATATTGAACCTGAGAAGAAGTTGAAATCCTAATTCTAAAACTTGAGAGAGAGGAGAGAGCCTCTCTCTCTAAAAACTACATCTAAAACCTAAAATTATGAATTATGAAAGTTATATGTTGTTGATCTCTTTTATGAATGGATGAATTCTCCCACTTTATAGCTTCTAATCCGTGTTTCTAGACTTGGATTTGGGCCAAAAAGGGGCCTAGAAATCACTGAGGGTGTTTTCTGCAGATTCCTGCACGTGGCGTCTGTCACGCGTCCGTGCGGGTCACGCCTTTGCGTGGTTTGGAGTTTTCCTTTCTCACGCGTACGCATTGGTCACGCGTGCATGTCGGTAGTGTTCTGCTCTAGGCACGCGTCTGCGTCGTCCACGCGTACGCGTCGATGCCATTTTGCGCTAGGCACGCGTCCACGTCGTCCATGCATTCGTATCGCTGCCTTTTCTTTAAAACTCCATTTTTGTGCTTTCCTTCCATTTGTGTACGTTTCCTTTCTATCTTCTAAGCCATTCCTGCCCTATAAAGCCTGAAAATACTTAACACACAGATCACGGCATCGAATGGTAATAAAGGATAATTAAAATTAATAATTTTAAAGCATAGGAAACATGTTTTCATATATATCATAAAATAAGGAAGGAAAAGTGAAACCATGCAATTTACATGAATAAGCGGGTGAAGAATTGATAAAAACTCAATTTGAGCACAAGATAAATCATAAAATAGGGGTTTATCATCTGCACCATGACACCTAACAGTAGAGCAGGCTGTCTGAAAATCACTTAGGTGCTTGAGAGGCTCTTGAGCAGATAAGCCATCAAACTTTGGCAGTAGATTGATTAGTGCAGTCTTCAGTTCAACATCTGCACCCATATTTGGATGACGCGCTTGGAACGGTGGCAGTGTAAAGTCCGAAGCTCCTGCTTCCCGGAGAGTAACCCTCCTCAGAGCTGCCATGTTATCTGCGCGTAAATCAGCAAAATCAGTAGAAGAGGAGCTTGTTTCTCCCTTAAATGACACTTCAGATTCGTCCTCAGATAAGGCTGGTGAATTGATAGTAACCACTTCGCCACCCTCATAGGCTAACCGACGCCGAGCTCGCCTTATACGTGAAATAGTTCTTTCAATTTCAGGGTCAAACGCGGCTAAGCTCGGATCCGGTAACGAACGCGTCATTCAATGAAAGAAACATAGAGCTCGGGGTAATAAAAGCAAAACAAAATATGCAAATATGTAAAAGTAAACATATTTACACTAATCAATAACGTAGCGCACTATTGCAACTCCCCAATAACGGCGCCAAAAATTGAAGCGTGCGGAAAGTCGCTAGTAAATATTTCTGGAAATAAATACGTTGTGAGTATAGATCTCTACCAACAAAATTCCACTCGTCAATTTAGAAAGGGGTGTCTGATAAACCCCATTTTTAGGGTTTATCCTGTGCTTAATCTGGTGGATTTTATCCATTATTCTCACACTTATTCATACAATTCGCATGTTTTACGTTTTCCTTCCTGATTTTGTGCTATGATTAAAAACATATTTATTTGGTCTTAATTTAGCTAATTTTATTTTATTCCTCTCTTATTACCATTCGAAGCTGTGATATATGTGTTAAGTGATTTCAAGCTTTATAGGGCAGGAATGGCTTGGAGGATGGAAAGGAAGCATGAAAAAGTAGAAGAAATACAAGAAACTGAAGGAATTGCTAAGCTATCTAGCCTGACCCCTTCATACTAATTCGACCATAACTTGAGCTACAGAGGTCCAAATTAGGCGGTTATAGTTGCATTAGAAAGCTAACATCTGGGGCATCACCACGATATATAATTTACCATAGCTGCCATGAAGATAAGTGACGCGCACGCGTGGATCACGCTTACGCATCACCTGGCAAAAATTCAATCCACGCGTACGCGTGGACGACGCGTGCGCGTGACAGTGCCGCATGCTGGACATATCAAAAATCATTGGAGGCAATTTCTGGGCTATTTTTAATCCAGTTTTTGGCTCAGAAAACACATATTAGAAGCTACAAAGTGGGGGAATCAATTCATTCATACACAATTCATTATGCATAATTTTAGGTTTTAGATGTAGTTTCTAGAGAGAGAGACTCTCTCCTCTCTCTTAGGTCTTAGGATTTAGGATTTCTCTTAGGTTAGGTTTACTTCTTCTCCATTCGGGGTTCAATGTTCCTTTAATTTAATTTCTCTTCTACTTTTATTTATTCTATTACTTTAGTTTGTTTGTTTTCCCAATTTGGTTTATGAACTCCATGTTAGATTTGATTTCTTTATTTAATGCAAATTGAGGTATTTCAGATTATGGTTGCTTTCTCCAATTTATGTGATTGATGCTTTCAATATTTAAATTTCTCTCTTTTTGGCTTTGGTTGAGTAATTGGTGATACTTGAGTTATCAAACTCCTTTGTTGATTGATAATTGGAATTTGCTGGTCGATTTGGATCCCTCTAAAGCTAGTCTTTCCTTAGGAGTTGACTAGGACTTGAGGAATCAAGTTGATTAGTCCACTTGACTTTCCTTTATTTAGTAAGGGTTAACTAAGTGGGAGTAATAAACAATTCTCATCACAATTGATAAGGATAACTAGGATAGGATTTCCAATTCTCATACCTTGCTAAGAGCTTTATTAGTTATTACTTTAATTCTTGCAATTTAGTTTTCCTGTTCATTATTCCAAAAATCCCAAAAAGATAATCTTCCATAACCAATAATAAATACACCTCCCTGCAATTCCTTGAGAGACGACCCGAGGTTATAAATTTTATTGGGTTTGCTTTAGTGACAACTAAAACTTTTGTACGAAAGGATTCTCTATTGGTTTAGAAACTATACTAGCAACGAGAATATATTTGTGAATTTCTTTACCGATAGAAAATCCCGATTCGTCAAAATGGCGCCCTTACCAGGGAATTGCAAACCTGTGCCTTATTATTGGTTACTGTAAATAATTGCTTTTTCGTTTCTTTGTTAGTGTTTCTAGTTTTAGGAGTTTATTTTCTTTAATTTTTTAGTTTTTATTTTTACTTGCTACTATAAATTCTCACCCCTTTGGCTTTAAGTTTGGTTCCAATGTTGTTGTAAGGAATGGGCGCTATAATAAGAACATGCATCAAGGTTGGAAGAATCAAAGATGGGAGGAGCCACAAGGATTTGATCAACTCTCATGGCAACAACCCCCTCCAATACGCTATAACCAACAACCATTCTGTGATGCATACCAAGACAATAGTTATGGTGGACCCTTTCATGACAAACCACCTCCACCAAATTACTATGGTCAAGAACCATTCCAGGGAGTGTACCAAGATTATGAATATGGTGGACCCCCTTGTAGTTACCAACAAGCTCCACCATATGCTTATGAACCACCTCCCCAACACATCTTTGAACCACCATACTCACAAGCCCCTTTACACCATTCACCTCTATATGACCCTAACCCATATCCACCATACCAACCACCCTATGAGCCGTATGAACCATACATAGAGCCACCCCGATTCCAACCCAATTACTCCCAAGAACCACTACCTCCGTATACATGATAAACCACTATTTTATGATTTATATTGTGTTTAATTGTGTGGTTTTATCAAGTCTTCACCCACTTATTCATATGATTTGCATGTATTTACAAATCCTTCCTAAAAATGTTCTATGATTGAAAACTTGCTTCCTAAAGATCTTTTAATTGTATATTTTTTTATTTTATCCTCCTTTATACCATTCGATGCCATGATCCGTGTGTTAAGTGTTTCAGGTTTCATAGGGCAGGAATGGCTCAGAGAATGAAGAGGAAGCTTGCAAAGATGGAAGGAACACAAGAAGTTGAGGAGATGACCAGCGAAAAGTGACGCGGGCGCATGGCTCACGCAACCGCGTGAATTGGAGAAAATCACAGTGACGCGAATGCGTGAACAACGCGCACGCGTGGAACGGAAAAATGCCAGATGACGCGAACGCGTGGACGACGCGGTCGCGTGGCGTGCGCGATCTGCAGAATTTACAGAAGTCGCTGGCGTGAATTCTGGGCCACGTTCTAACCCAGTTTTCGGCCCAGAAACACAGATTAGAGCCAGGAAACATGCAGAGACAAAGTACGACATTCATTCCGCATAATTTAGATCTGATTTTCACTATTCCCCTAGGTTTTTCTCTATATACTCATAATTGAGGATTTGAAGATTTTGGCTTTGGTTATTGAGAAAAGTCTACCTCCGGACTTGGTCATTCTAGTTTGTTTACTTACTTTTTACTTACTCTTTCATATCCTTAATCTCTCCAGAGTTAACATTGGATTACTTTTAGAGTTCATTAATGCAAGACTATTTTTATTTTAATTGATCTCTTTGATTATTGTTTATCACGTCTCTTTTTATTTCCCCTTTTTATTTCGTAAAGTCTACATTTATGATAATGGAGTAGTTTCCCAACTTGATTGGGAGTTGATTAAAAGGAGAACCCTAAGTTGGAATACTCAAGAGTTCAATTATAATTGGTTCGTTGTTGGTTGGCTTGTTAGTCACTAACTCTAATCCTTGCCAAGGGAGAGGATTAGGACTTGTGAATAGAAGTTGACTTTTAACTTGACTTTCCCTCATTCGTTGAGGGTTAACTAAGTGGAAACAACTACTAATTATTGATTGATCTTGAGAAAACTCTAACAAGGATAGAACTTCCGATTAATCTTCTCCCAGTCGAGATTTTATTTAAATAACATAAATTCTCTAATTTAATTTCATATTTATCCAACTAAAAAACCATTTTGGAAAACCTCTGATTAGTAAAATAGCACATCTTCCTGCAACTCGTTGGGAGACGACCTGGGATTTTGACAAGTGGATTTTTGCTGGTTAAGAGCTGTATTTACAACGCCATTTTTCTTAATAATTTTTAATCTACAAATTTCTACCGCGTCAATTTTTGGCACCATTGCCGGGGAGTTGCAATAGAGTGCTAATTTATTGGTTGGAATTTATTTATTTGCATTTTATGTTATTTTATTTTGTTACCATGAGCTGTATGCTTCTTTCGTTGAATGATGCGTTCACTGCCTGATCCGAGCTCAACCGCTTTTGATCCTGAAATTCAAAGAACTCGTTCCCATATTAGGCGAGCTCGGCGTCAATTAGCCTCTGAGGGTGGTGAAGTGGTTGTTGCCAATTCACCAGTCTTATCTGAGAGTGAATCTGAACCGCCATTTGTGGAGGAAACAAGCTCCTCTACTACTGATTCAGTTGATTCACGTGCAGGTGACATGGCAGCACCTAGGAGGATTACCCTCCAGGAGGCAGGAGCCCCAGATTTTACCCTACAAGTGTATCAAGCGCGTCACCCAAATCTGGCTGCAGATTTTGAACTGAAGATGTCGCTAATCAACTTGATACCAAAGTTTCATGGCTTACCTGCTCAGGAGCACATAAAGCACCTCAGGGATTTCCAGACAACCTGTTCTACTGTTAGGCGTCATGGTGTAGATGAAACTACTATTTTGCTTATGGCTTTCCCATTTTCTCTTGAGGAAAAGGCGAGGGAGTGGTACTACACTCAATCGGAGGCAGTAGTTACCGACTGGGACGCGCTCAGGAGGGAGTTTCTGGACAAATACTTTCTAGCTGAAGTTACAGACAGACTAAGGAAAGAGATCTCCTGCATTATCCAAGGAGAATTAGAGACCCTCTATGAATATTGGGAACGTTTCAGAAACCTCTTGGACTCATGTCCCCACCACAAGATTGATGAGATGGTGTTGATCAGTTACTTTACACAAGGTATGAAGCCTCAAGATAAAACTACATTAGATGCTGCAAGTAATGGCTCTCTGAAGAAGTACAAGACGGCGACAAAAGCGTGGCAGCTGATCGCTGATCTGGTTGAATCTACCCAGAACACTAGACACAAGACCAACCATCCTAAGATTGTTGCGGAGGTGTCCTCTAGTGGTGAGACTGCTACTTTCACTAAAGCTCTGGGAGAGGTGACCAATCTACTGAAGCAAATAAACCTGAATCAACAACAGTCTCAACCTCCCTCACCCTAACATAGTCAACAACTGGTTCCTCAGAGGGTATGCAGGATATGCGCTGATTATAGTCATTATACTGATGAGTGTCCACAGCTCCAACAAAAGGACAACACCTTGGCAGCCACTCACAATTTCTATGACCGCCCAAATCAAAGCTCCTACCAACAAGGCGGCAACTACAACCAAGGTGGGAACTATAACCAGAGTTGGCAAGACAACTCCAACCATAGCTGGAGAGATAATTCCAACCATGGCTGGAGGGACAACTATAACAGAGGAGGCAGAGACAACCAGGAAAATCAGAGGTGCAATAATAACAACAACAGACAGTAGAACCAGAACCAGTCTTACAGAGCACCTCACCTAAGGCAAGCCCAAGCACCTCAGAACAACCAACAGCAGGTCCCTCAAATCACTTACCCCTCCTCTTCCAATGACGGGTTACTTCAGTCTATTGCACAAGGACAAAAGAACATGGAAGGTACACTCAACAGTCTAACATCCGCTATACAAGCTCTCGTCTCTCAGATGGGATCATCCAGCACTTCTAACACTCAACCTGCAAGCTCCAGTGGAATTCCTTTTCAACCCTTACCCAATCCAAAGGGTGGCATCAATGCCATCACCCTAAGGTCCAGAACCACACTGCAAGAGAGGAATCAGGAGGAGCCAAGCCCACAGGAACACACCCCAAATGCAGACATGGTTTAAGTGGAGGATGTGGAAGAGGAAGATGAAATACAAGACATGGTTGAAGAAGAAGCAGTTCAACCAAGGAATGGAGAACCAAAAGAAGCAAAAGTCGTAAGAGACGCTATCCCTATCCCATTTTCACACCTTGCAAGGAAATCTAGGAAACAGATGGAACTTGACCCTAAAATGGTAGAAATCTTCAAAAAGGTTGAGGTAACTGTTCTCCTTTTTGATGTTATTCAGCAAGTACCTAAATATGAAAAATTTCTAAAGGATCTATGCATACATAAGGATAAGATTAATGAATTAGAAACTATTCCTTTAGGTAGTTCCATATCTGCTTTAATGGGGGATATACCTGAAAAATGTAGTAACCCAGGACAGTGCATAGTTAACGTAACCATTAGGGGTTGGTGCACGAAATCGTGATTGTTCATTCCATGGTAACGGCGCTAAAAACTTAATACGCACGTTCATAATCTTAGTTCTTTTTCACAATTCTGATACAACTAACCAGCAAGTGCACTGGGTCATCCAAGTAATAAACCTTACGTGAGTAAGGGTCGAACCCACGAAGATTATCGGCTTGAAGCAAGCTATGGTCACTTTGTAAATCTCAGTCAGGCGGATTCAAATGGTTATAGAGTTTTAATAATTAAAAGATAAATAAAACGTAAAATAAAGATAGAGATACTTATGTAATTCATTGGTGAGAATTTCAGATAAGCGTATGGAGATGCTTTGTTCCTTCTGAATTCCTGCTTTCCTACTGCCTTCATCCAATCCTTCATACTCCTTTCTATGGCAAGATGTATGTTGGGCATCACCGTTGTCAGTGGCTACTTCCCGTCCTCCCAGTGAAAATGGTATAACTGCGCTGTCACCGCACGGCTAATCATCTGTCGGTTCTCGATCATGCTAGAATAGGATCCAGTAATCCTTTTGCGTCTGTCACTATGCCCAGCACTCGCATGTTTGAAGCTCGTCACAGCCATCCCTTCCCAGATCCTACTCGAAATACCACAGACAAGGTTTAGACTTTCCGGATCTCACGAATGGCCGCCAATAATTCTAGCCTATACCACAAAGACTCTGATCGTAAATCAGGAGGCTAAGAGATATCAATTCAAGCTTGTTTTCATGTAGAACGGAAGTGTATGTCAGGCACGCGTTCATAAGTGAGAATGGTGATGAGCGTCACATAATCATCACATTCATCATATTCTTGTGTGCAAATGAATATCTTAGAGAAAAAATAAGCTTGAGTTTATAGAAAAACAATAGTACTTTGCATTAATTTATGAGGAACAGCAGAACTCCACACCTTAATCTATGGTGTGTAGAAACTCTACCATTGAAAATACATAAGTGATAATGGTCTAGGCATGGCTGAATGGCCAGCCTTCCAAAGAGGGTTCAATCATCAAAACATGATCAAAAGATATAAAATAAATCACAAACGGTATTTTTTATACTAAACTAGTAGCTAGGGTTACAGAAAATTATTAAATGATGCAGAAATCTACTTCTGGGGCCCACTTGGTGTGTGCTTAGGCTGAGTATTGAAGCTTTCATGTTTAGAGACTTCTTTTGGAGTTAAACGCCAGGTTGTAACCTGTTTCTGACGTTTAACTCTGATTTGCAACTTGTTTCTGGCGGTTAACGCCAGAATAGGGCAGAAAGCTAGCGTTGAACGCCAGTTTGCGTCATCTAAACTCGGACAAAGTATAGACTATTATATATTTCTGGAAAGCCCTGGATGTCTACTTGCCAATGCAATTGAGAGCGTGCCATTTTGGTTTCTGTAGCTCCAGAAAATCCACTTTGAGTGCAGGGAGGTCAGAATCCAACAGCATCTGCAGTCCTTCTTCAGCCTCTGAATCAGATTTTTGCTCAAGTCCCTCAATTTCAGCCAGAAATTACCTGAAATTATAGAAAAACACACAAACTCCTAGTAAAGTCCAGAAATGTGATTTTTAATTAAAATCTAATAAAAATATACTAAAAACTAACTAAATCATACTAAAAACTATGTAAAAACAATGCCAAAAAGCGTATAAATTATCCGCTCATCACAACACCAAACTTAAATTGTTGCTTGTCCCCAAGCAACTGAAAATCAAATAGAATAAAAAGAAGAGAATATACTATAAATTCCAAAATATCATTGAAACTTAGCTCCAATTAGAAGAGCGGGACTAGTAGCTTTTTGCCTCTGAACAGTTTTGGCATCTCACTTTATCCCTTGAAGTTCAGAATGATTGGCATCTATAGGAATTCAGAATTCAGATAGTGTTATTAATTCTCCTAGTTCAGTATTTTGATTCTTGAACACAGCTATTTTATGAGTCTTGGCCATGGCCCTAAGCACTTTGTTTTCTAGTATTACCACCGGATACATAAATGCCACAGACACATAACTGGGTGAACCTTTTTAGATTGTGACTCAGCTTTGGTAGAGTCCCCAATTAGAGGTGCCCAGGGTTCTTAAGCACACTCTTCTTTTTGCTTTGGACCTCGACTTTAACCGCTCAGTCTCAAGTTTTCACTTGACACCTTCACGCCACAAGCACATGGTTAGGGACAGCTTGGTTTAGCCGCTTACGCTAGGATTTTATTCCTTTTGGGCCCTCCTATCCACTGATGCTCAAAGCCTTGGATCCTTTTTATTACCCTTGCCTTTTGGTTTTAAAGGCTATTGGATTTTTCTGCTTGCTTTTTCTTTTTCTTTATTATTATTTTTTCGCCAATTTTTTTTTCTGCAAGCTTTTGTTTTCACTACTTTTTCTTGCTTCAAGAATCAATTTTATGATTTTTCAGATTATCAATAACAGTTATCCTTTTTCATTATTCTTTCAAGAGCCAACAATTTTAACATTCATGAACAACAATATCAAAAGACATATACACTGTTCAAGCATTCATTCAGAAAACAAAAAGTATTGTCACCACATCAAAATAATTAAACTAATTTCAAGGATGAATTCAAAATCATGTACTTCTTGTTCTTTTGTAATTAAAACATTTTTCATTTAAGAAAGGTGATGGATTCATAGGACATTCAAAGCTTTAAGACATAGACACTTAAACACTAATGATCATGTAATAAAGACATAAACATAAATAAACATAGAGCATAGTAAACGAAAAACAGAAAAATAAGAACAAGGAGATTAAGGAACGGGTCCACCTTAGTGAGGGTGGCGTCTTCTTCCTCTTGAAGAACCAATTGTGTTCTTGAGCTCCTCTATGTCTCTTCCTTGCCTCTGTTGCTTCATCCCTAGTGATTTTGGTGCTCCTATCCTTAGTTGCTCCCAATAGTTGTGTGGAAAATGTATCCCTTGAAGCATCTCAGGGATTTCTTGGTGAGGGAATTCGTCATGCTCTTGTTGAGGTCCATGAGTGGGCTCTCTTGTTGTGCTGTCAAATGCTATACTACTGAGCTATGGACCCTTGAGATGAATCTTTCCATCTCCCATGACTCGGAGGTGGAAGCTTTTGTCTTCCCTTTCCTCTTTCTAGAGGTTTCTCCGGCCTTAGGTGCCATAAATGGTTATGGAAAAAAAAAGCAATGCTTTTACCAATGCTTTTATCACACCAAACTTAAAAGGTTTGCTCGTCCTCGAGCAAAAGAAGAAAGAAAGAAGGGGAAGAAGAAGAAAATGGAGGAGATGGAGGGGGAGAGAGAGAGGTGGGGTAGGTGGGGATCCTGTGGGATCCACAGATTTTGAGGGGTCAAGGATGTATCATCCCTGCTCCTATTAGGCATGTAAACGCCCTTGTAGTGCAATCTTGACGTTTAACGCCAGATTGCTGCTTGTTTCTGGCGTTAAAGGTCAGCTTTTCTCCCATTCTTCGCGTTAAACGCCATTTTCATGCTCTGTTCTGGCGTTAAACGCTAGTCTGGTGCTTGTTTTTGGCGTTTAACGCCAGCTTGATGCTTCTTTCTGGCGTTAAACGCCAGTAAGCTCTTCCTCCAGGGTGAGCTATTTTTAATGCTGTTTTTCATTCTATTTTTGATTTTTCAGTAGTTTTTGTGACTTCACATGATCATCAACCTAAAGAAAACATAAAATAGCAATGGAAAATAAATAGATATAATTAAATAACATTGGGTTGCCTCCCAACAAGTGCTTCTTTAATGTCGATAGCTTGACAGTGAGCTCTCATGGAGCCTCACAGATGTTTCAGAACATTGTTGGGACCTCCCAACACCAAACTTAGAGTTTGAATGTGGGGGTTCAACACCAAACTTAGAGTTTGGTTGTGGCCTCCCAACACCAAACTTAGAGTTTGACTGTGGGGGCTTTGGTTGACTCGGCAGTGAGAGAAGCTTTTCATGCTTCCTCTCCATGGTTACAGAAGGAGAAGCTTGAGTCTTAAATACAAGGTAGTCCTCATTCAGTTGAAGGACCAACTCTCCTCTGTCCACATCAATCACAGCTTTTGCTGTGGCTAGGAAGGGTCTTCCAAGGATGATGGATTCATCCTCATCCTTCCCAGTGTCTAGGATTATGAAATCAGTAGGGATGTAAAGGCCTTCAACCTTTATTAACACGTCCTCTACTAGTCCATAAGCCTGTTTCATGGATTTATCTGCCATCTTTAATGAGAATTTGGCAGCCTGTACCTCAAAGATTCCTAGTTTCTCCATTACAGAGAGTGGCATTAAGTTTATGCCTGACCCTAGGTCACACAGAGCCTTCTCAAAGGTCATGGTGCCTATGTTACAGGAAATTAGGAATTTACCAGGATCCTATTTCTTTTGAGGTAAAATGTGCTGAACCCAGATATTTAGTTCATTAATGAGCAATGGAAGCTCGTTCTCCCAAGTCTCGTTACCAAATAGCTTGGCATTCAGCTTCATGATTGCTCCTAAATACTGGGCAACTTGCCCTTGAACAATGTCTTCATCTTCTTCAAAAGATGAATAGTCATCAGAGCTCATGAATGGTAAAAGGAGGTTCAATGGAATCTCTATGGTCTCTAGATGAGCCTTAGATTTCTTTGGTTCCTCAAAGAGAAACTCCTTGTTGGTTAGTGAACATCCCAGGAGGTCTTCCTCACTAGGATTCACAACCTTCTCCTCCTCTCTGGGTTCAGCCACACCAAGTAAGGTTATGGCCTTGCACTCTCTTTTTGGTTTCTCTTCTGTATTGCTTGGGAGAGTACTAGAAGGAGTTTCAGTGACTCCTTCACTCAGCTGGCCCACTTGTGCCTCCAAATTTCTAATGGAGGACCTTGTTTCATTCATGAAACTTAGAGTGGCCTTAGATAGATCAGAGACTATATTTGCTAAGCTAGATGGATTCTGCTCAGAATTCTCTGTCTGTTGCTGAGAGGATGATGGAAAATGCTTACTATTGCTAAACCTGTTTCTTCCACCATTATTAAAGCCTTGTTGAGGCTTTTGTTGATCCTTCAATGAGAAATTTGGATGATTTCTCCATGAGGGATTATAGGTGTTTCCATAGGGTTCTCCCATGTAATTCACCTCTGCTATTGCAGGGTTCTCAAGATCATAAGCTTCTTCTTCAGAAGATGCTTCTTTAGTACTGTTGGATGTAGCTTGCAATCCATTCAGAATCTGAGAAATCATATTGACTTGCTGAGTCAATATTTTATTCTGAGAAAATACGGCATTCAGATTATCAATTTTAAGAACTCCGTTCCTCTGAGGCGTCCCATTACTCACAGGATTCCTTTCAGAAGTGTACATAAACTGGTTATTTGTAACCATGTCAATGAGTTCCTGAGCTTCTGCAGGCGTTTTCTTTAGGTGAATGGATCCACCTGCAAAATGGTCCAATGACATCTTTGATAATTCAGATAGACCATCATAGAATATATCCAGGATGGTCCATTCTGAAAGCATGTCAGAAGGACACTTTTTGGTCAGTTGCTTGTATCTCTCCCAAGCTTCATAGATGGATTCGCCTTCTTTCTGTTTGAAGGTTTGAACATCCACTCTAAGCTTGCTAAGATTTTAAGGAGGAAAGAACTTGGCTAAGAAAGCCGTGACCAGCTTATCCCAAGAGTTCAGGCTATCTTTAGGTTGAGAGTCCAACCATATTCTAGCTCTGTCTCTTACAGCAAATGGGAAAAGCATAAGCCTGTAGACCTCTGGATCAACCCCATTGGTCTTAATAGTATCACAGATCTGCAAGAATTCAGTTAAGAACTAAAAAGGATCTTCTGATGAAAGTCCATGAAACTTGCAATTCTATTGCATCAGAGAAACTAATTGAGGCTTTAGCTCAAAATTGTTTGCTCCAATGACATGGATTGAGATGCTTCTTCCATGTAAGTTGGAATTTGGTACAGTGAAGTCACCAAGCATCTTCCTTGCATTGTTGTTGGGTTCGGCCATGTCTCCTTTTTCGAAAATTTCTGTCAGATTTTCTCTAGAGAGTTGTGCTTTAGCTTCCCTTAGCTTCCTCTTCAGAGTCCTTTCAGGTTCAGGATCAGCTTCAACAAGAATGTTCTTATCTTTGTTCCTGCTCATATGAAAAAGAAGAGAACAGAAAAGAAAATATGGAATCCTCTATGTCACAGTATAGAGATTCCTTATATGAGTATATGAAGAGAAGAATAGAAGAAGGAAAAGATAAGAATTCAAACACAGAGGGGAAGAGCGGGATCAAATTTTTGAGTGAAAGAGGGGTGTTAGTAGATAAATAAATAAATAGAAGGAGATGAGAGGGAGAAGAATTCGAAAATTAAATAAAATAAAATAAAAATATTTTTGTTTTTATTTTAAATATTAGTTATAATTCGAAAATACGAAAAGGAATAAAATTAAAATTAAAATTTAAAATAATTAGTTAATGAAAAGAAATTTTAAAAAAGAGGTTAGTGATTTTCGAAAATTAGAGAGAGAAAATTAGTTAGGTAGTTTTAAAAAAGATAAGATTAATTGAAAAAGATTTGAAAATCAATTTTGAAAAGATAAGAGGTTAGAAAAGATTTTGTAATTGATTTTGAAAAAGATGTGATTGAAATTTATTTTGAAAAAGATTTGAAAAAGAAATTTAAAAATATTTGATTTTGAAAATTAAAGTTGATTACTTGACTAACAAGAAACAAAAAGATATGATTTTAAAATTTAAAGATTGAACCTTTCTTACTAGGCATGTAAGAAACTTAAAATTTTTGAATCAATAACATTAATTGTTAGCATTAATTTCGAAAATACAAAATAGAAATAAGAAAAAGATTTTGAAAATAAATTTTGAAAATTTCGAAAATATGAAAGAAAAAATGAAAAAGATTTGATTTTTGAAAAAGATTTGAAAAAGATAGAATTTTTAAACTGAAAATTTGATTTGACTCATAAGAAACAATTAATTTTAAAAACTTTTTGACTAAATCAAACCAAATTTTCGAAAATTTATGAGAGAATAAGGGAAAGATATTTTTTATTTTTGAATTTTTTTTAATGAAGAAAGAGAAAAATAACCAAAAGACTCAAAACATGAAAATTATGAATCAAAACACATGATGCATGCAAGAACACTTTGAATGTCAAGATGAACACCAAGAACATTTTGAATGTCAAGATGAACACCAAGAACTTATTTTTGAAAATTTTTAAGAAAAGAAAAATATGAAAGACACCAAACTTAGAAATTTTCAAACTTTAAACACTAACAAATTGAAAATGCATATGAAAAACAAGAAAAGACACAAAACATAAAAATACAAAGATCAAACAAAGCAAATCATCAAGAACAACTTGAAGATTATGAACAACACCATGCATGAGTTTTCGAAAATTTTAATGAAATTAAAAAAGATGCAATTGACATCAAACTTAAAAATTGACAATAGACTCAAACAAGAAACATCAATTTTTTTTTTTGGTTTTTATGATTTTATTAATTTTTTTGGATTTTTCGAAAATTAATTGCAAAAAGAAAAATAAGGATTTCAAAATTTTTAATGAGAATTCCAGGAATCATGCAATGTTAGTCTAAAACTCCGGTCTAGGAATTAGACATGGCTTACTAGCCAGCCAAGCTTTCAGTGAAAGCTCCGGTCCAAAACACTAGACATGGCCAATAGCCAGCTAAGCTTTAGCAGATCATTACATACAAAAGCTAAATTGCTGAGAAAGACAAAGAAGCTCTTCTCTAACGATAGTTGAAACCTCGGTCCAAAGGATTAGACATGGCTTTACAGCCAGCCAGACTTCAACAGATCATCATGAAACTCTAGAATTCATTCTTAAAAATTCTGAAGCCATAGAATAATTTATTTATTTTATAAAAATATTTTTTTTGAAAATTTTTCGAAAATAAAAATAAAATAATAAAAATAAAAAGCTTAAAATTAAAATAAAATTACCTAATCTGAGCAACAAGATGAACCGTCAGTTGTCCAAACTCGAACAATCCCCGGCAACGGCGCGAAAAACTTGGTGCACGAAATCGTGATTGTTCATTCCTTGGTAACGGCGCTAAAAACTTAATACGCACATTCATAATCTTAGTTCTTTTTCACAATTCCGATACAACTAACCAGCAAGTGCACTGGGTCGTCTAAGTAATAAACCTTACGTGAGTAAGGGTCGATCCCACGAAGATTGTCGGCTTGAAGCAAGCTATGGTCACCTTGTAAATCTCAGTCAGGCGGATTCAAATGGTTATAGAGTTTTAATAATTAAAAGATAAATAAAACGTAAAATAAAGATAGAGATACTTATGTAATTCATTGGTGAGAATTTCAGATAAGCGTATGGAGATGCTTTGTTCCTTCTGAATCCCTGCTTTCTTACTGCCTCCATCCAATCCTTCATACTCCTTTCTATGGCAAGCTGTATGTTGGGCATCACCGTTGTCAATGGCTACTTCCCGTCCTCTCAGTGAAAATGGTCCAAATGCACTGTCACCGCACGGCTAATCATCTGTCGGTTCTCGATCATGCTAGAATAGGATCCAGTAATCCTTTTGCGTTTGTCACTACGCCCAACACTCGCGAGTTTGAAGCTCGTCACATCCATCCCTTCCCAGATCCTACTCAGAATACCGCAGACAAGGTTTAGACTTTCTAGATCTCAAGAATGGCCGCCAATAATCTAGCCTATACCACAAAGACTCTGATCGTAAATCAGGAGGCTAAGAGATATGCATTCAAGCTTGTTTTCATGTAGAACGGAAGTATTTGTCAGCCACGTGTCCATAAGTGAGAATGGTGATGAGCGTCACATAATCATCACATTCATCATATTCTTGTGTGCGAATGAATATCTTAGAGAAGAAATAGGCTTGAGTTGAATAGAAAAACAATAGTTCTTTGCATTAATTCATGAGGAACAGCAGAGCTCCACACCTTAATCTATGGTGTGTAGAAACTCTACCATTGAAAATACATAAGTGATAATGATCCAGGCATGGCCGAATGGCCAGCCTCCCAAAGAGGGTTCAATAATCAAAACATGATCAAAAGATATAATATACATCACTAACAGTAGTTTTTATACTAAACTAGTAGCTAGGGTTACAGAAAATAAGTAAATGATGCAGAAATCCACTTCTAGGGCCCACTTGGTGTGTGCTTGGGCTGAGCATTGAAGCTTTCATGTGTAGAGACTTCTTTTGGAGTTAAACGCCAGGTTGTAACCTGTTTCTGGCGTTTAACTCTGATTTGCAACTTGTTTCTGGCGTTTAACGCCAGAATAGGGCAGAAAGCTGGCGTTGAACGCCAGTTTCTGTCATCTAAACTTGGGCAAAGTATGCTTACTTTGAGGATGATCAGAAGCTCCCAGTAATCATTGCAAGGGAACTCACTTCTCAACAAGAGGAGCAGTTACTTAGTCTGCTGAGGAGACACAAGAAGACAATTGGGTGGAGCTTGGCAGACATAGTAGGCATCAACCCTCAAGTTTGTGAGCACAGAATATTTTTAGAAGAGGGAGCAAGGCTTGTTCGTCAACCCCAGAGAAGACTGAATCCCATTATCTTAGAGGTTTTCAAAAAGGAAGTGACCAGACTACTTGAGGCAGATATCATCTACCCCATCTCAGACAATGAATGGGTAAGCCCAGTACAAGTGGTGCCCAAGAAGTCTGGAGTCACTACAGTGAAGAATGAGCATGGAGAGCTCATAGCAACCAGAGTACAGAACGCCTGGAGGGTCTGCATTGATTACAGGCGCCTCAACCAGGCCACTCGTAAGGATCACTACCCCCTGCCATTCATTGATCAAATGCTGGATTGCCTGTCAGGTAAATCACATTATTGCTTTTTAGATGGTTACACAGGCTATTTCCAGATTCATATAGCTCTTGAAGATCAGGAAAAGACTACTTTTACATGTCCTTTTGGGACTTATGCTTATAAGAGAATGCCATTTGGCTTGTGCAATGCACCAGTTACTTTCCAAAGGTGTATGATGAGTCTTTTCTCTGATCTTATTGAGAACTGTCTGGAGGTTTTTATGGATGATTTTAGCGTATACGGTGATTCCTTTAATCTTTGCTTGGATAGTCTATCTAGAGTGTTAGACAGGTGTGTTAGTTCAAACCTTGTTTTAAATTTTGAAAAATGCCATTTTATGGTCAAACAAGGTATTGTACTAGGACATGTTATCTCTAACACTGGTATTTCTGTAGATCCGGCAAAGGTAAATGTCATTTCTAGTCTGCCTTACCCCTCCTCCGTGAGGGAAGTTCATTCGTTCCTTGGCCATGTAGGTTTCTACCGGTGGTTCATCAAGGACTTCAGTAAGGTAGCACTGCCCTTATCCAGACTTTTGTAGAAAGATATTGAGTTCGAGTTCAGTGAGGATTGTATAGAGGCGTTCGACAAGCTAAAGATCGCCTTAACTCAAGCTCCAATTGTGAGAGGACCAGACTGGAGCCAGCCCTTTGAGATTATGTGTGATGCTTCCAACCATGCTGTGGGAGCAGCACTAGCCCAGTATGCAAGTAAGGATCTTTTCGTAATTGCTTATGCTTCCAAGACATTAGATGCTGGTCAGTCTAATTACACTACTACTGAGAAAGAGCTTTTGGCTATTGTTTTTGCTCTGGATAAATTCCGAGCCTATTTACTTGGTACTAAGGTGGTAGTGTACTCAGACCATGCAGCTCTAAATATTTATTAGGCAAAAATGAGTCCAAACCAAGGCTAATACGATGGATATTGCTGCTACAAGAATTTGATTTAGAAATTAAGGATAGGAGTGGTTCTCAGAATTTAGTAGCAGACCACTTGAGTCACCTTTAGCACATTAAGGATGACTCCGCTCCTATCAATGATGCTTTTCCTTTTGACAGCTTGCATGCAATATCTGAAGTAGTTCCTTGGTATGCACCTGTAGCTAATTATCTAGTTAGCCATACTTTCCCTCCAAATTTTACTAAGCACGAGAGGGACAAGCTGAAAAGCGAGTCCAAATATTATATATGGGATGACCCCTATCTGTGGAGGTATGGTGCTGACCAGATAATTAGGAGATGTATGCCTCAATCAGAATTCCAGTCCATTTTAGAGGCCTGCCACTCATCTGAGAGTGGTGGACATTTTGGTCCTCAAAGGACAGCTAGAAAAATCCTAGACTGTGGATTCTGGTGGCCCACTCTTTTTAAAGATGCTACTACTTTTTGTAAATCTTGTTCCCCATGCCAAAGGTTTGGTAACATATCCAAGAGGGATGAGATACCCCAACAAATTATGTTGTTCTGTGAGATTTTTGATGTTTGGGGCATTGACTTCATGGGATCGTTTCCAAACTCAAGCGGTTTTACATACATATTGTTAGCTATGGATTATGTTTCTAAATGGGTGGAAGCAATTCCTACCCGTGCCGATGATGCTAACACTGTTGTCTCTTTTGTTAGAAACCATATTATCTGTCGCTTTGGATCACCACGAGCAATCGTGAGCGATCAAGGTACCCATTTCTGTAATAGGAGACTGAGCACCCTATTGAAGAAGCATGGCGTTATTCACAAAGTAGCCACAGCATACCACCCGCAGACTAAGCGGATGTGTCAAATAGAGAAATAAAGCGTATCCTGGAGAAAATAGTCAAGCCTCATAGGAAGGACTGGAGCGCCAAGCTACAAGACGCACTTTGGGCATATCGGACTGCATACAAGACGCCTATAGGAATGAGTCCCTTCCGCTTGGTTTATGGAAAAGCCTGTCACCTCCCAGTAGAGATAGAACACAAAGCATTCTGGGCGGTGAGAGAGATCAACATGGAATATGAGAAAGCCAGAGCTGAACGGAAGTTGCAACTGCAAGAATTAGAGAAGCTTTGCCTAGAAGCTTATGAAAACTCCAGGATGTATAAAGAGAAGGTGAAAGCTGTGCATGATAAGAACATCAAGAGAAGAGAGTTTCAACCTAGGGACTTAGTCCTCCTTTACAACTTCAGATTGCGGCTCATGCCAGGCAAGCTGAGATCCAGAGGGGACGGTCCCTATCGAGTAGAGAGGGCGGAGCCATACAGAGTCTTTCACATGAGCCATCCTTCAAGTTCCAAACTTATAAAGGTAAATGGACATCGCTTGAAGTTATTTCATGGCGAAAAGATGGCGAAAAACCAGGAGCTAAAGATTTTCCTCTTGGAAGATCCACCCACAGTAGAAGACTGAGCTAGTGGAGCGTCCATCTTAAGGACGTTAAAGCAAAGTGCTGGGTGGGAGACAACCCACCATAGTATGATCGTTCCTCCCCCTCTCCTCAATTTCCTTTTTCAATAACTTATCTCAGTACCAGTGCCTATAGTTTGCATCTGCATTTGCATATTGCATCAAAAAAAAAAGAGGGGCACGCGACGCGACTGCGTCGCCGACGTGTCCGCGTCATATGTGCCTCGAGGAAGAAAAGAGATTTTACAGAGAGTCATGCGAGAGCGTGGCTGGAGGTGTGCCTATGGCACAATTTGATCCACGCGACCGCGTTGCCCGCGCGTCCGCGCCATGTGGGAAAAAGGCCTCCTACGCGTCCGCGTCACACACGCAAACGCGTGCCCTAAAATATCGACGTAAAAAGGGTGTATCGTAGAGAGTTGAGCTGGAGTTGGGCTGGACTCATGCTAGAAGCACAAGCCGAGCCACGTGAACGCGTGCCCCACGCATCTGCGTCATTTTTTCTACGTATGGCCATTCACGCGATCACGTCAACCACGCGACTGCGTCACCCTAGAATTTGGCAAAATGAGGTTCACACAGAGAGTTGTGCGAACGCGAGGCTGCCCTCACGCCACCAGCACAATCCATGTCACGCGTCCGCGTGACTGACGCTTCCGCGTCACTTCACCTAAGCGCTATTCACGTGGACGCGTGACCCACGCGTCCGCATCACATGCGCCGCACAACTCATCTAAATCTGCCAAATATCTTATCTTTTTTTTCTTCCCCAAATCCTACTTTTTCTTTTTACTTCTTCTTTCTTCCCCCCTTCCTTCTTCTTCCTTCTTTCTCACTATCTCCCTTTTTCTTTTTCACATCCATTATCAAGGTTTATTTCTTCTTCCTTCTTTACTTTTTTATTATTTTTTTTCTTTTTCTTTTATTCATGTTTTCTTAATTAGTTTCTTTTTACTTTCATTATCTATATTTTCTTTTTCTTTCTTTTTCTTTGTTCCTTCAATTGGTGTTGGAAATTTAATTGAGTATCTATTTTCTTCTACATTTTGCTTGTGAATTATTAAGAAATTGTTTGACAATTAAATATTACTTCTTAAAGGGTTGCTTGCATGTTCAATTTAATACTTTCTATACCGTATTTACCATGCATGCTAAGTGTTTGTGAAAAAAGCCCGTATGGCATTGTGCACTATTTTCAGATTTCTTTTAATCTACTACTCTGAATGCTTACTTTTTACAAAACCCTTTTTCTATTTTATTAATTATATATAATTGTTAATACAAACAGATTGTTAGTTTGGAAGACTTGGTAATCACCCTCAGACATTGAATGCTTGATCTATGCTACTCATGCCTTTGCCGGCATGCCAATAAACACCTTGCATTTAACTGTCATCCCATTCACTTGCTATATTTCCATTGATGACTTTTCACATGTAGTCATGACTATGTGTTAACGTCATTCTTCTTTGCTGTTCATTGATTACCACCTTTCCTATTCTCTTCCTTGCTCTAACCCTTGACATTTTAACGTACTTTCCTTTTTTTTTTTTACGATGGCCACCAAGAAAGTCAAGGAGAAAGCTACTCCCAAATCAACAGCAAGGAGAGGAACAAAAAGAGCATTAGTGGCAAAGCCATCTTCAACTGCAGTTAAGCCCTCAACAAAAAGAACTAAGAGGATTATAAAGGTCGATGAAAAAGAGAAAGCCTTCCCAGCAAAGGACACTGCGCGATTTACCAACCGCTACTATGAGCAGATGTTCCCCATCCTGGCAGAAAGGTGTTACAACAATGAATACCTTCTTATCCTCCTGACCCGTATTGTTGAATTTGTTGAGCCGCGAATTAAGCGACGACAATGGGATTCTTACAGAGACAGCCACGGCAGGTTAATCTTTCCTGGGTAGTCGAGTTCTACTCTAATTTCCACCTGCCAACCCTGCAGTCTGTCTATGTCCGTCAGAAGCAAGTCCCCATTACAGAAGAGGCCATTCAATGAGCTCTAGATCTTCCCCCTGCTCCAGAAGGACTGGACGCATTTCAAGAGGCCGCACTTAAGCGCTGGACGTACAAATTTGATTGGGACGTTGTTCTCAGAGTTATTGCATAACCTGGCTGCAGATGGATTTTTGGATACCATCGTTCCCACCCTAAGGGAATATCGGCTTCAGCACTTACCTTGGAGGCTCGAGTATGGGCACAGATCATGTCCCGTTACGTCTTTCTGAGCACTCATGAGTCCTCCTTCACTGCAAACATGGCCGTTCAACTATGGTGCATCCTCACAGACTAGCCTCTGACTCTACCAAGACACATTCAGAATGCTATGGGACATGTACAGATTGCGGGCAACTTACCTTTCCCCGCCTTGGTTTTAGATCTCGTCTCAGCAGCTGGAGTCTCCTACAGAGCTGGGGACACCAAAGCCATGCTTCCACGGGATGATCAGTACATCCCTAATGGGAAATATCTCAGGCCACCAACAGCCACTACCAGTCAGTTCGTAGAACAAGTTGCATACATTCCTCCTTCAACACCACAAGCACCTTCAACAAGTCAGCTGCTGCATCAAATACTGGAGATGTTAGACCGGCAAGACCAGAAGGCGAAGCTACGAGAGCACCGCAACCAGCGCCGATTCAATTACCTCAAGGAGCTACTCACAGGCAACCACAGACTTGGCAAAGACCCTGACACTCTGGACTCCACTTCCTTTACCAGCACAGGGAGCCATGACGGTCCCGACTGTGGAGATACTGCTACCAGCCCCCCTTTGTTCCTGACAGATGGCACCGAGGACAGTGCAAAGCCTTAAGTGTAGGGAGGTCGGTCAGTACCTGACTTCCGAAGGTAATTTCTCTTCCTTAACACCAATAAAATAGGATATTTAGTTAGTTTTTCTTTTGTAAAATAGGATAGATTGCATAGTAATAGGTTAATTGCATGCATGTTCTACTTGATTGAAAAAATAATAAGTTTCTCCTAAGACCCTAATTTTGAAAAATTTCACTAATTTAAATCAAAATTTTTATGTTAAATTTGTTTAAAGTTGTATTTCGAACATAGTTTAAAAAGCTAAGAACACACAACCCGTGAAATTTTGAGCCTAAGTACATGGTTACATTATTTAACCATAAATAGTTTTTCTTGTGTGTTTACTTCTCTATGATTGTAATTTGAAATTTGTTTTATCCTATATGTCCAATGTTAATGTGTTTTATGCATGCATATTATTGAGGCCATTATTTGTTTAACTCACTTATCCCAAATAAGCCTACCTTTTAATTACCTTTGTTAGCCACTTTGAGCCGTTTTAACCCCATTTGTTCTACATTTTACCACATTACTAGCCTTAAACAAAAAAATAATTAAATATCCCTATTGAATCTTTGGTTAGCTTAAGATAGAAATTGTGTGTTAAATGAGTTTGGGAAGATTGTGGGAACAAAGGTTAATAAGGGAATGTGTCATGATAATATAATGGGAATTTGGGTACCTACTCATGTGAAACTATAAAAATTAAGAATCCATGTGCATTGATAAGCTATGTTTATTTTCATGTTCAAAAAAAAAAAATCAATGCGTATGTGATACAAGTAAGAGAAAAAGTTAATACATGAGTATGGAATGTGAAAAGGAAATTCTGGGTAGCTAGGTATGAAATTTGAAATTATATAGAATACACATATATGATTAGGTGAAAGCTTGGGTTAATTAAAGATTCAATTTATAAGCTCACTTAGCCATATATACCTTTACCCTTACCTTAGCCCCATTACAACCCTGAAAAGACCTCATGATGTTTGCATTAGTACATTAAATGTTGTTGATTGGTTAGGAGAAGAACAAAAATTAGAAAGCATGATTAGAGAAGGATAGAGTGATTACCCTATACACTAGAGAGATTAGGGTACACATACATCATCAGTGAGGGTTCAATGCTTGATTCTATGTCCCCTGCTTTCACGAGCTGTCTTCTTACAAATTTACTTGCTTTTACTGTATGATTTGAATTAGTGGAATCTGTTCTATGCTCTGTCTTAGAGAACTTATTTATTTTTAATCAGATATACAAAATCATATAGTTGCATTCATATATATAGGTTGCATTGCATTGCATGAGTCTTACATGTCCCTATTCATTCATATTTATCTCCTTCAACTAAGCATGAGGACATGCTAATGTTTAAGTGTAGGAAGGTTGATAAACCACTATTTTATGATTTATATTGTATTTAATTGTGTGGTTTTATCAAGTCTTCACCCACTTATTCAAATGATTTGCATGTATTTACAAACCCTTCCTAAAAATGTTCTATGATTGAAAACTTGCTTCCTAAAGATCTTTTAATTGTATGTTTTTTTTTTTATTTTATCCTCCTTTATACCATTCGATACCGTGATCCATGTGTTAAGTGTTTCAGGTTTCATAGGGCAGGAATAGCTCAGAGAATGAAGAGGAAGCTTGCAAAGATGGAAGGAACACAAGAAGTTGAGGAGATGACCAGCGAGAAGTGACGCAGGCGCAAGGCTCACGCGACCGCGCGAATTGGAGAAAATCACAGTGACGCGCTCGCGTGCCTGACGCGACCGCGTAGATTGGAAGCTGCACAAGTGACGTGAATGCATGGACAACGCGCACGCGTGGCACGGAAAAATGCCGGATGATGCGAACGCGTGGACGACGCGGTCGCGTGGCGTGCACGATCTGCAGAATTGACAGAAGTCGCTGGCATGAATTCTGGGCCGCGTTCTAACCCAGTTTTTGGCCCAGAAACGCATATTAGAGCCGGGGAACATGCAGAGACAAAGGACGACATTCATTCCGCATAATTTTGAGTTTTTAGATCTGATTTTCACTCTTCCCCTAGGTTTTTTTCTATATACTCATAATTGAGGATTTGAAGATTTTGGCTTCGGTTGTTGAGAAGATTCTACCTTTGGACTTGGTCATTCTGGTTTGTTTACTTACTTTTTATTTACTCTTTCATATCCTTAATCTGTCTAGAGTTAACATTGGATTACTTTTAGAGTTCATTAATGCAAGACTATTTTTATTTTAATTGATCTCTTTGATTATTGTTTATCATGTCTTTTTTATTTCCCCTTTTTATTTTGTAAAGTCTACATTTATGATAATGGAATAGTTTCCCAACTTGATTGGGAGTTGATTAAAAGGAGAACCTTGAGTTGGAATACTTAAGAGTTCAATTATAATTGGTTCGTTGTTGGTTGGCTTGTTAGTCACTAACTCTAATCCTTCCCAAGGGAGATGATTAGGACTTGTGAATAGAAGTTGACTTTTAACTTGACTTTCCCTCATTCGTTGAGGGTTAACTAAGTGGAAACAACTACTAATTATTGATTGATCTTGAGAAAACTCCAACAAGGATAGAACTTCCGATTAATCTTCTCCCGGTCGAGATTTTATTTAAATTACATAAACTTTCTAATTTAATTTCCTGTTTATCCAACTAAAAAACCATTTTGGAAAACCTCTGATTAGTAAAATAGCACATCTTCCTGCAACTCGTTGGGAGACGACCTGGGGCTTATACTCCCAGTATTTTATTTCTAAAATTTGTGATAACCCTTTTCTAAATTGACAAGTGGATTTTTGCTGGTTAAGAGCTGTACTTGCAACGCTATTTTTCTTAATAATTCTTAATCTACAAATTTCTGCCACGTCAATACACCATGTCCATGTCCATCAATCCAAGAGCACTATGATCCTACTTATGATAGCCGAGCACAACAAGAATCATAGGATCGTCTCAAGGAAACAATGGATCAATTTCATGCAACCCTTCATCAACTGGAGCAAGCGATAAATCAATTAGCTTCCTGACGTTCAGACACTCAAAGAACCCCATGGCATCATGTGGAGAACCTAATGAAGAACGTAGCATGAAGGAGACGCTAGAAACTCTGGTGGACATTGAGCAGCATGACCTAGTATTGGAACAATTGGAGGAAGCCATGATCGTTGAAGAGGAAGAAGTGGTCGAAGACTTGGGAGATGCAGAACGTCCCTGGGAACGTCAAGTCACAGAGCCCCCTTCTAAGGAGTTTGAATTTGATGTTGAGGAGGGTGTACAACCTTGATGACTTGCATTATCTACCCTTCTTTCTTGCATAAAGAAGATCATAAAAGAGCATAAATCTCATTTGATCAGTACAATTCATGCATTATTTGATGAATATTATGGTACACTACTTTGAGATGAGTTGTGCTGAATTTCAGGTGAAAAAGGCATAAAAAATGGGTAGAAGACAAACAAGAAGCTGGGCATGTGAAACTGGCGTGCCACTTGGGAGCAAATGCCACAAAAATGCACTGGCGTGGCACGCCAGGAGCTAGGCGTGGCACGCCAGTACTAAATTCCAAAGGGGAGATCCAAGCATGCATGTGGGAGTGGCACGCCAGGGACTGAGCGTGACACGCTAGTACAAAATTCCAGAAAGCAATAATGGAGGAAACGAAAGGGGCGTGGCACGCCAGGTTGGGCGTGGCATGCCTAACCCATCAACTACTATGGGCGTGCCACTTGAGCAAAGGGGCGTGGCACGCCAACTTGCCATTCCAAGAAGAACCTCCACTATGGCGTGCCACTTGGTATCGAAGGCGTGGCACGCCAGCTCCAAGAAGTCACTTGGGCGTACCACTTGAGAACCCATGCGTGGCACGCCAAGCTTGAAGAGTTCACAAATTCATGGGCGTGCCACTTGAACAGCATGGCGTGGAACGCTGGTACAATTATCCAGAGAAGGGGTTGAAGGCAATTGAAGACTGGGCGTGCCACTTGAAGTCGAAGGCGTGGCACGCCAACCTCTGAACCTCACTTAGGTGTGCCAATTGAGCAGTCAGGCGTGGCACGCCAATGCACAAAGGTAACAAAAGCAAGGACTGGGCATGCCACTTGGTGTCGAAGGCATGGCACGCTAACCCAAGCATGTCAATATGGCGTGCCACTTAAAGGCTGAGGCGTGGCACGCCAACTACTGGAACCAAGACAAGATCATGGGTGTGGCACGCCAACCTTTGGGCATGGCATGCTGGTATAAGTTTCTAGAGAGGATGAGGGATGCGAATTACAAGGGGCGTGCCCCTTGGTATCGAAGGCATGGCACGCCACTCACTATTCTTCACTTAGGCGTGCCACTTGAATCCCAAGCATGGTACGCCAGTGCCATTCAAAAATCAAAGAAGCATTGGGGCGTGCCACTTGAGTTCGTGGCGTGGCACGCCAAACAGAGGAACCACTCACTCATAAAGGGGCATGGCACGCCAGACCCTGGGCGTGCCACGGTAGGGCAACTTTCCAGAGGAGCTTAGCCAAGCATAAAGCAAGGGCGTGGCACGCTAGTTCAAGTTTTCAGAGGCAAAGATAAGTGAAAAAGACAAAGGGCGTGCCACTTGAGTTCGAAGGCGTGGCACGCCAACATAAGAATTCCACTATGGCGTGCCACTTGAGCTCGAAGGCGTGGCACGCCAAGCTAAAATTGAAGGGCACGTGACACGCCACTAGAGCGCCAATGACACGCCAATTGGGAGATCACACTTATTGAGCTTCTTTTCCCATCAAAATGTAATTTTCTTTTTTCACTTTTGTAATTCTTTTATTTTACTTGGACTAGTATAAATACCCCCAAGGAGTACTGAAGAAGGGGGTTAAGCAGTCAGTTTTAGATCCACTTTTACACTTCACTTTTGAGTACTTTTTGAGCTATGAGTAGTTAACTTCCCTCTCATTGAGAGAGGGAGCTCCTTTGTACTTGATGGATTGATAATAGTGAAATTCTTCTTCTCTTCATCTTCTCTTTGATTTGCTAGAAGGAATTTCGTTCTTAATGCTTAGTGTTCAATTATCTTGGGAAAGAGATTGAATGCAATTGGATTTCATGGGAACCTTGGGAAAGGAAACATGAAACCATGCTTGAAATCCCTTTTCACACTTGAGAGTAGAATCTGGGTTTTGGTGTTTGGATATGTGACATATAATCCTCCCTCTACTTGAACCTATAATGGTGTGTGGTATAATCAGGGACCAAGCATATCTCTCTTCATGAGCAATTAGTCCAAGGAATTGGCTATTGATCAAGATCTGAGAGATTGAGTCACCAAGGGATTGGGGCTCAATCAATCATGATTGCCAAGAGGTCAATGAGTTGCATGATTGAAGAGGATATAATCTAGATTTTATCCAAAGAGACAACATCTCCCAATCTCAGTGAATTTTCCCATTCTTATTTATCCATTTCTTTACAACTTAATTTTACATTCAACAATCCCCCATTCCCATTTACATTCAAGTCATTTATGATTCTGCACTTTACATTCTGCCATTTCTATTTTTGGATTTTATTGCTTTTCTTTATATTCTGCATTTTATTGATTTTCTTTATATTCTAGTCATTTACATTTATGTCATTTACAATTCTGTACTTCACTATCTTATTGATCCGCTTGACTAATTCATCAATTAATTAAAACTGCTCGAATTTGCCAATCTCTATGGATACGATCCCACTCTACTGTGGATTATTACTTGACGATAATTTTGGTGCGCATGCCAAAAGAACTAATTCACCAATTTTTGAATGGGGTGTGAATTTTAGTCATCAAACCTCCAAGGCATATCATGGTTGAAGACTTTGAAGGGGATGATCAAGAGATGGATTCAATCATCGATGAATTCTTATCTACATTTGAATCCTCTCCCATTAGACTTGACATGGAAATTAAAGAAGAAGAAGCACAACCTCCCATGCCCTTGGTGAACAATGAAGAAGAGATCGAATTGGAAGAAAGCTACCAAGAGGAAGAGGTTGATATTGAAGAAGCTTGCAAAGAGGTGGAGGTTGTCAAAGAAGGGCCCAAAGGAATGGAGCTAGAGATCACCTTGCCAAGGTTGTTGGAGACCTCTCCCCCAAAGCCATCACCATCCATCCCTTCATTCAAGTGGGTAAATCTCTCATCTCTAAGCTTAATTAGCCCACTTGAATATGCTTTGCATGAGAAGGATGGGCAACTTAAAGCTCTTTGTGGCTATAAGAGTAAGAGGGAGATGGTTAGTAGTAAGAGTTGTCATGCAAGGTTCAGTATGGTTGCATGCTCCAAAGTGAAGTACAAGGGTTGGTATAATTCTCAATTGAATGGGTCTAGGAAGCTGTTTGGATGTCTCTGCGAGAATTCCGATTGCTCACCACCCAAGTGGAAAAATGATGACCAACAAGAAGACAGGTGCAAAAGCAAGGTTTGGGACCCCAGAATTCATTCTAACAATCAACACTCCTGGAGCCTTGTCACTTGCTTTAACCTGCTCGAAGGCTTTATGTGCCTAGTTTGGGACCCCGGAGGCTACTGGAATTACAAACACTGGTGGGATTCCTGGATGAGTTCAAGCACAAGCCTCCATGACAAGGAGCTCACTAAAATGTCCAACTTAAGGACTTTAACTAAAAGTGCTAGGTGGGAGACAACCCACCATGATATGATCGTCTCTTTTTATTCTTAGTTCTATTTTATTTTGTTTTTCTCAATATGCATTCATAATTTTTGCATAATCATATGTATTCTGCATTATGCATTCTGCATATATAAAAAAAAAGAAAAAAAGAAAAAGGGAGGAGAAAAGCTCGTTCCACGTGTGCGCGTGAATTACGCGCACGCGTCACATGTGATGCTAAACCTTACAGAAAGTTACGCGGGAGCTGTGCAGCAAGGGTGCCTTGCGCACGAGCCAACCCACGCATACGCGTGGACGACGCATGCGCGTCACACGTATTTTAGTCACCCCACGTGTAAGCGTCAGCGACGCGAACGCGTGGATCACCAGATCAGCGTCAATGGGTGATTTGGCCGAGAGTTGTGCTGCCTTGGTGCTGGTATTGTGCGTTTAGCACAACCAGTAGTCACGCGTACGCGTGACCGACTCTTACGCGTCACTAGGATTCTTGGTCACCCACGCGTAAGCGTGGGCGACGCTTACGCGTCGCCTATTCTTTTGCACACCCACGCGTACGCGTGGGCGACGCTTACGCGTCGCTTCACAGATTCCATTCTTCTCCTTTTCTCTCTCCTTTCTCATTCTTTCCTCCTCCTTTCTTACTTTCTTCTTCTTCATCTCTTTAAGTTCTCATCCTTCTTCACTTTCATTCTATTTTACTTAATTTATTTTCATACTTTCATCTATTGCATTTTAATTTTGTGCATATTCTTATTTTCTTTTCTAAATTTATTATTTTTCTATTGGTGTTAAATTTTCTTATTCAACTGTTACATCTTTTCTGGTATTATTCTGGTGCTTCATGACTTGTTTTATTCTGATTGGGTATTATTATTCATAAGTCAATGCTATTCTTTTATGATACTTGCATTCCATTTGCATTGACATGCACTTATACTATCTTGTATTACCCACTCCCTTTCCCCCATTTGTTGCAATTTTTGCACTACTGATATGCCATTTGCTTCTACTATTTTCTCACTTGCATGTTATAGCTACCATGTAATTGAGACCCTCGTTATGTGGCATTAACACCCATATTTTATTTGTTTTCTATCTTTGTTTCTGGGTTACTTTTCTTCTTTTCCTCTTCTTTCAGGATGGCCACCGGGAAAGGAAAGGAAAAGAACATCTATATGGGGTAACAAACAAGTCCATCTGCACAATCTATAGAGAAAAAAGCGTCAGTTGGAGAACCCCGTCCACTTGCACATCTTAGCATGCACCGAGGACGGTGCAATATTTAAGTGTGGGGAGGTTGATACCGACTTCTGTGGGTTCGCTATTTCGTCTCAACACCAATGTTTTATTTTCCTTGTTAGTTGTCACATTTGCATGTTTAATTTTGTGCATTTTGCTACTACTTGGTTGAAGTAACATTTTCTTTTTCAAGAAACTTTTTATAGTATTTCACTAATTTAAATTAAAATTTTTTGTTAAACTTGCTTGAAGAATCTTAATTTGGAACATGGTTTAGAGCTCGAACACACAAAATCCAGTAAGATTTTGAGCCTATTTGATTGGTTCCATTTTATCAACCAATATTTTATTTTTGGTGTGTATTTTTCTCTCTAAAATTGTGATCTTTGTCTTACTTAATTCTATATTTCCATTATTTGATGTATGCATGCACTTATATGATTGAGGCCTTGTTTCACTGAGGTTACATACCCATATGGCCTTAACCTTTTCATTATCCCTTGTAAACCAATGTTGAGCCTACTTATCCCATTTGTTCTTTACTTTAGTACATCATTAACTCTAAGTGGAAAACAATAATGTCCTTAATTTAAATCCTTGGTTAGCTTAGACTAGTGAGAGTATGCATGATTTAAGTGTGGGAAAGTTGGGTTTGCTAATATTTGTTTTGAGAATTGGGTGTTGTATATTCTCGTGAAATTATGCAAAATAATAGTTGAGCACATATTATTGCATTCAATAATTTAATCATATGCATTGAGAAAAACAAAAGAAAAAAAGAAAAAAAATAAAGGCATATATATAATGAAAAAAGAAAAAGAAAAAAAGAAAAGAAAAGAAAAGAAAAAGAGCAAATAATAAAAGGGGACAAAATGCCCCAAAGTAAATGGTGATAGAAATGCATATGTACTGTACTCGAATCAGGATGCATAAATATGTGGAAAACATGGTTAATGGACAGTTAGGTTTTGTATTTTTATTACATGGATTGTCTTAAGTCAGGTGAGAAGTTTAGGTTAATTAAGGATTCAGATTTTAGTCCACTTGACCAAATACAATCCTACCTTGACCCTAACCCCATTACAACCCTTAAAAGACCTCTTGATATGTGTATTTGTGCATCAAATTTCTGTTGATTGGTAGAAGAAGAGCAAGCCTTAGAAAGCAAGGTTAGAAGAGAATTGAGAGAATCGAACCTTAAACACATGAGTGATTAGAGTGTATACACTTCCAGTGAAGGTTCGAGGCTCGATTCTTTGTTCTCGGCTTTCATGGGCTATTTTCTTCTGTAAGTTTACTTGTACTTTATTTTATGATTTGAATTGGTGAAATCCAGTTCATGTCTGTTCTTGGAAGATTTATTTACTTTGACCAAGTAGGTAGAAATATTTTGCATGTAGTTGCATTTACATAGATAGGTTGTATTTCATACTCTCTACCATTGCTCTTCACTCTTTTAGTTCTCTTGAGCTTAGCATGAGGACATGCTAATGTTTAAGTGTAGGGAGGTTGATAAACCCCATTTTTAGGGTTTATCCTGTGCTTAATCTGGTGGATTTTATTCATTATTCTCACACTTATTCATACAATTCGCATGTTTTACGTTTTCCTTCCTAATTTTGTGCTATGATTAAAAATATGTTCTCTGCTCTTAATTTAGCTAATTTTAATCCTCTCTTATTACCATTTGATGCCTTGATATGTGTGTTAAGTGATTTCAAGATTTATAGGGCTGGAATGGCTTGGAGGATGGAAAGGAAGCATGAAAAAGTGGAAGGAATACAAGAAACTGAAGGAATTGCTAAGCTGTCCAGCCTGACCTCTTCGTACTAATTCGACCATAACATGAGCTACAAAGGTCCAATGAGGCGGTTCTAGTTGCATTGGAAAGCTAACATCTGGAGCTTCACAACGATATATAATTTGTCATTGCTGCCCTGAAGATCGGCGATGCGCACGCGTGGATCACGCGTACGTGTGACCTGGCAAAAATTCAATCCACGCGTATGCGTGGACGACGCGTACGCGTGCTGGACGTATCAGAAATCACTGGGGGCGATTTTTGGGCTATTTTTGACCCAGTTTTTGGCACAGAAAACACAGATTAGAAGCTACAAAGTGTGCGAATCAATTCATTCATACACAATTCATTATTCATAATTTTAGGTTTTAGATGTAGTTTCTAGAGAGAGAGGTTCTCTCCTCTCTCTTAGGTTTTAGGATTTAAGATTTTTCTTAGGTTAGGTTTACTTCTTCTCCATTCCAGGTTCAATATTCCTTTAATTTAATTTCTCTTCTACTTTTATTTATTCTATTACTTTAGTTTGTTTGTTTTCCCAATTTGGTTTATGAACTCCATGTTAGATTTGATTTCTTTATTTAATGCAAATTGAGGTATTTTAGATATGTGGTTGCTTTCTCCAATTTGTGTGATTGATGCTTTCAATATTTAGATTTCTCTCCTTTTGGCTTTGGTTGAGTAATTGGTGGCACTTGAGTTATCAAACTCCTTTGTTGATTGATAATTGGAATTTGCTGGTCGATTTGGATCCCTCTAAAGTTAGTCTTTCCTTAGGAGTTGACTAGGACTTGAGGAATCAAGTTGATTAGTCCACTTAACTTTTCTTTATTTAGTAAGGGTTAAATAAGTGGGAGTAATGAACAATTCTCATCACAATTGATAAGGATAACTAGGACAGGATTTTCAATTCTCATACCTTGCTAAGAGCTTTATTAGTTATTACTTTAATTCTTGCAATTTACTTTTCCTGTTCATTATTCCAAAAACCCCAAAAAGATAATCTTCCATAACCAATAATAAATACACCTCCCTGTAATTCCTTGAGAGACGACCCGAGGTTTAAATACTTCGGTTATAAATTTTATTGGGTTTGCTTTAGTGACAACCAAAACTTTTGTACGAAAGGATTCTCTATTGGTTTAGAAACTATACTAGCAACGAGAATATATTTGTGAATTTCTTTACCGATAGAAAATTCCGATTCGTCAGTGTCACAAAAATAAGAATAAAATACTATTAGTATGAATCCCAGGTCGTCTCCTAACGAGTTGCTAAGAGATTGCTATTTATTGATCAGGAGATTTTCTAAGAGGTTTTAGAATTGGGAAATAGAGAAATAATTAATTATAAATTAAAGCAATGAAAACTAACAAGCGATTCTATGTAAATTGAATAAAAAGGTCTTGACCGGGGGAAGATTAATCGGAAGTTCTATCCTTGTTGGAATTTCTCAAGAATAATGGTAAAAGGTTGTTGTTATTACTTAGTTAACCTTTAATGAATAAAGGAAAGTCAAGCACATGAACCAGCCAACAATTTTCAATTATAGATTGACTCTTGAGTTTCCCAACTCAAGGGTCTCCTATTAGTCAACCCCTAAGTCAAGTTGGGATCTACTCGGTTAACATGAATGCTATTTTCATAAAAAGATAATAAGAGTAGAAAAGAGACATGGTAATTAAAATTAAATTGGAAGCGATTAAATAAATAGTAAAATTGAATAGAAAAGTATTCTGCATCAATAATTCATAAAAGCAATCCAATTGTAACTCTGAACACAGATTAAAGATATGAAAGAGTAAGTGTTCATACCCTGGGTCGAGATATCCGACCTAGGATGATTGGTGACAAAGCGACCGACCTCTTCAGGTCAGGCTGCCCGACCTCTTCTCAAAGAGGTCGGCCAAATCGACAGGAAAGCGCAATAAAGGGCCCAAATAGAGGAACACGACCCAAATCCAAAGGCAACCCAAGCCTATGGAGATAAAGGCGGTTCCCTTGAAGATAAGCTGACTTCACTTAAAATAAGTTAAGATAAGATAAGATAACTAACTTATCTTATCGGAAAGGTCAGCCCACACTACTATAAATACACTGGAGCACCCATGTATAACTCATACTCTGATTCTACATAAAACCTGCTTAATACCCATGCTAACTTAAGCATCGGAGTCTCTTGCAGGTACCCCCCACCCTCCGGTGACGAAGGATCAGCAGTGCAGCCAGTCTGATGAATCGGACACGATATCTCTGGCCGCCACCCACCAGCCGGACACGTCATCTCCGACCAGTACAGAGGCTCTCGTCCGAGATCGACCTACAGTTTCAGGTAACCCTCGGAACATTGGCGCCGTTGCCGGGGAACCTGGAAGTCATCCCAACATCATGGTGGACGGTCATGACAACGACCACGATTCAGATCTGGAAAATAGAACACCGCACAAAAATGCAGACACTACGCTAAAGGATACTCCGGAATCCAACGGGGACAAAAACTCATCAAATCCAGGGGTAATAGAAACTTGAAAAAGAAACCCAACAACAACGAGAGGTCGGGAAGGATCTACAAAGAGAGGTACGGCGGCGTCGAGAATTGGAAGATAAACTACGGCAATTAGAAGCCGATCTCAAATCAAAAGCTCCTCGGACGACTCCTGAGGAAAATTCACGCAAAGAACAAGAACCATTCACCAGGGAAATCATGAAAACCAAAATTCCAAAAGACCTCAAACTCCCGGATATGATTTTGTATGATGGAACCACAGATCCCAACCATTATCTCAGCAATTTCAGAAGCAGAATGTACCTCACCGACGCCTCAGATGCCGTTCGCTGCAAAGCTTTTCCAACAACTCTCACGAAGAAAGCAATCAGATGGTTTGACAACCTACCTCCAAAGTCCATCTCAAACTTTGACGACCTGGCCAAAAAATTCCTAGCCAGATTCTCCATCCAGAAAGATAAGGCCAAGCACGCCCCCAGTTTACTGGGGATCAAGCAAGGAGATCGGGAGAGCCTCCGCAACTACATGGAAAGATTCAACAAAACATGCATGGACATACAAAGCTTGCCAACAGAGGCCGCCATTATGGGACTCATCAATGGCCTACGAGAAGGACCTTTTAGCCAATCCATATCCAAAAAGTACCATACCTCCCTAGATGAAGTGCAGGAGCGAGCAGAAAAATACATCAACATGGAAGAAAACGCTTGGTTGGGAGAGACCTCAAAATCCGGGGTCCCCTGCCGAGATAAAGACAAGGAATTCAAAAGGAAAGAAGATCGACAAGGGGAGAAAATAGAAAAAACCACAATTACACCCCTCTCAGGGCATCCCTAGTCGACGTATACAAAGAAGTCTGCCATACGGAGAAAATTCCCCCAGCTCGGCCACTCAAAGGCAAAAGAGGAGGAGGAAACCGGAATGAATATTGCGAATATCATCGAGTGCGAGGGCACTCCACCAACGAGTGCTTCGATCTAAAGAACATCATAGAAAAATTGGTGAGGGAAGGAAAACTAGATCGGTTTCTAGCCACCTGAGATGATGACCAAAGAAAGAGACGAAGGGACGAAGACATCGGACGAACCGTGCGATCACCTCGTACACCGGAAAGACACGTCCACATGATACACGACGGATTCGCAGGGGGAGGAATCTCCAAATCAACTCGCAAAAGATATCTCAAAGAATTATATCATGTCGAGGGAAAGGAGGAGGCACCTGACATCCCTGCAATCACATTCACTAAAGAGGACGCATCCGGTGCAATAGTCTCGACTCCACATCTATGCATGAAATTCCCAACTACAGAGGGGATAGCCACAATAAAAGCAGATCAAAAGATGGCATGCCGCTGTTATAACTAAAGTCTAAACCTCAGAGGCAGAGGAGAAGAGTTTCATACAATTGAGCTTGGCAGAGTTTAGAGACGAGAAGAACTCCGTCAGTAGCCAGAAGGTGAGATAGAGAAGGTTCAGATCGGAGACACCTCGAACAAAATGACTAATATTGGCACGATCCTGAAAGGAGATGGAAAGGAATTACTAGTACAGTTCTTATGAGATAATGTCGATCTCTTTGCATGGAAAGCTGCAGACATGCCAGGCATAGACCCCAAGCTAATGTGTCATAAATTGGCGGTCTACCCAGGATCTCGGCCGGTACAGCAGAGACGAAGAAAACTTGGGCCAGAGCGATCCCAAGCTGTGGAAGAACAGGTACAAGGACTACTGGAGGCAGGATTCATAAGAGAAGTCAAGTACCCACTATGGCTAGCTAACGTCGTCTTGGTGAAAAAATCAAATGGGAAGTGGCGAATGTGCACCGACTACACAGACCTCAACAAAGCCTGCCCAAAAGATCCTTACCAATTCCCAAGTATCGACACTCTGGTAGATGCTTCCTCCGGATATAGATACCTCTCCTTCATGGATGCATATTCCGGATACAACCAAATCACCATGTATCCACCAGATCAAGAAAAGACCTCATTTTTTATGCCAAAAGCAAATTACTACTACATTGTGATGCCTTTCAGTCTCAAGAATGCGGGAGCTACTTATCAAAGGCTAATGAATAAAGTCTTCTCAGATCACATCGGGAAAATCATGGAAGTCTATGTGGATGACATGTTGATAAAGACACAAAGTGAAGAGACATTATTATCCGACCTGGCTCAAGTGTTTGACACTATAAGGAAGCATGACATGCGACTTAATCCTGCAAAATGCACCTTTGCAGTAGAAGCGGGCAAATTTTTAGGTTTCATGCTCACACAAAGGGGAATTGAAGCAAATCTGGATAAATGTCAAGCCATACTCAACATGAAAAGCCCAACCTGTGTCAAAGAAGTACAGTAACTCAACGGGAGATTGGCCGCCCTATCCAAGTTCTTAGCAGGATCAGCGATAAGATCTCTCCCCTTCTATGCTACTTTAAGGAAGGGAAAGCAGTTCAAATGGACAACAGAATGTGAACAAGCCTTCCAAGACTTCAAGGAATTCTTAGGACGGCCACCTATCCTCTCTCGGCCACGAAAAGGAGAACCGCTTATATTATATCTCGCAGTAAGAAGCCGGGCAATAGCCTCAGCACTAGTCAGAGAAGACGAAAGTGGGCAACAACCCGTCTACTTCATTAGTAAAGCGCTACAGGGATCCGATTTGAACTACCAGAAAATAGAAAAGTTTGCCTATACTCTCGTTCTAACATCTCGACGACTTCGCCCGTACTTCCAGGCTCACACAATTATGGTTCGAACTAACCAGCCCATAAAAGGAATATTGCAGAAAACAGATTTAGCAGGCAGAATTTTACAATGGGCAGTCGAGTTATCCGAGTTCGACCTCCAATATGAAGCTCGGACGGCCATCAAATCACAGTATCTGGCCGACTTCATCACAGAATTCACAGATGCCCCAGAAATCACCACAGAATGGAATCTCTATGTGGACGGTTCTTCAAATAAGACTGGAAGCGGCGCAGGTGTGATAATAGAAAGCAACCAAGGAACCCAAGTTGAGCTCTCCCTCGAATTTAGGTTCCCGGCCTCAAATAATCAAGCGGAATATGAAGCGTTATTAGCTGGTTTGAAGCTGGCTAAAGAGGTTGGAGCTTAAAAACTCAACATTTACAGTGATTCACAAGTAGTCACCTCACAGATAACAAGGAACTACCAAGCCAAAGATTCCACCATGAAAACGTATTTGGATAAAACCAAGGAACAGCTCGGACAACTCGGGGAATATAAGATCCGCCACATACCCCGCGAACAAAAAGCCCGACCTGACGCACTCTCGAAACTAGCCAGCACCAAACCAGGGGGCAACAATAGAAGCCTCATCCAGGAAATGCTATAGAACCCGTCAATCTTAGAAGAAGAAAAAGTCCTAGCCATAACAAGTCAGGACCAAGGATGGATGACCCATAATTAACTACCTCAAAGCAGAAACACTCCCCACTGAAGAAAAGGAGGCAAAGAGGTTAAAAAGGGAGGCACAGTACTACACTATCATAAACAACATCCTGTACAAAAGAGGGATCTCAATACCATTACTAAAATGTGTGCCGACCAACAACACAAAGGAAGTGCTAGAGGAAGTACACGGCGGCATTTGCGGCAATCATCTCGGAGCACGAGCTCTCGCCAAAAAAGTACTCCGGGCGGGATTTTATTGGCCAACTCTACAGAAAGAAGCTACAGAATTTGTAAAGACATGTCCACCATGTCAGAAACATGCCAACTTTCACATTGCCCCGCCAGAAGAGCTCATCAGCGTAACTTCACCTTGGCCGTTTGCAAAATGGGGACTTGATCTTCTCGGACCCTTCCCCCAGGGATCAGGACAAGTTAAATTCCTCATAGTAGGGGTAGACTATTTCACAAAGTGGATCGAGGCAAAGCCCCTAGCCAACGCCACTGCTCAAAGAAGCCGGAAATTCCTATATAGAAATATTGTCACAAGGTTCGGGGTTCCACACTCTATCACCACAGACAATGGCACTCAATTCACAGATGCAGCCTTCAGAAAATTAGTAGCCGACTTGAACATAAAGCACCAGTACACCTCCGTGGAACATCCGCAAGCCAATGGACAGGCTGAAGCTGCCAACAAAGTCATATTGGCTAGGTTAAAACGGAGATTACAAGGCACAAAGGGAGCTTGGGCAGAAGAGCTTCCACAAGTTCTATGGGCATATCGAACGACGCCACACTCCACCACAAAAGAATCCCCCTTCCGATTAGCATACGGAATAGAGGTGATGATTCCAGTAGAGATTGAGGAAGGATCGCTCAGAGTGGTTCATTACAATGAGGGAGCAAATTCCCAACTTCAGAGGGAAGAGCTCGACCTACTACCTGAAATCCAAGAAAGAGCTCGGATCAGGGAAGAAGCACTAAAACGTCGAATGGCTTCCAGATATAATCAAAAGATAGTGCCGAGAAGTTTTGCAGAGAATGATCTCATCCTAATCCGAAATGATATTGGAACAACTTGACCAGGAGAAGGAAAGTTGGCAGCAAACTGGAAAGGACCCTACTGAGTTGTAGAAGTACTTGGGAAGGGCTACTACAGACTGTCCAAACTCGATGGACGAGAGCTTCCCAGATCATGGCACGCCTGCAACCTAAGAAGGTACTATAGCTAGAAAAAGTAAAAGATCTCACTATTGGATGCACTCTTTTTCCTGAAAGGGTTTTTTAATGAGGCACCGAGTTGAGACTCAGACACTATCCGACTTAAAGGGATGAAAAATTCCCACATGTATATATTTGCACTTTCCTTTGAATAAAATATATATTTTAGATATTCTATAAGTTTCCAAGACGCATTAATCTGAAGCATTCATCGTCCGATTATAAAGCAACAGATTGGCATAAAGTGAAAAACAATTTCACTGCATGATCACGAGAAAGACAATCGTCCGATAAAGGTGAAAACATGATTCACCTAAAAGACGATCTAAAGATAGCAACCACCTTCTACAAATCGGCAAAGATGAACACAGAATAATGTAAGAAGTTATCAAAAGTGATCCGAAAAAGAACCTGACGAGGTCTTATGGATTGCTCAATAATAACTTAAAGACTGGCCGACGTTAAGAGTCGGACCAAGTCAACCCAAGTTATAAGTAAACCCTGGAAAGAGGTCTGGCCAACCCTATTAAAGAGGATTACTTTAACTTAGAAGGGCCCGACATGACAAAGTCAGCCCAAAATGAAAAGTTATAAAAGTAGTCCCTGAAAGAGACTTGACAAAGGTCCAAAAAAGAGGACTACAAAAATAACTTAGAAAGAGGACGATGCAAAGAAGTCGACCTCCAACAAACAAGTTATAAAAGTAATCCCTGAAAGAGATCTGACAAAGATCCAAGAAAGAGGATTACAAAAATAACTTAGAAGAGATCGGCATGATGAAGTTGGTCTCCTACAACAAACGAGTTATAAAAGTAATCCTTGAAAGAGATCCGACAAAGATCCAAGAAAGAGGATTACAAAAATAACTTAGAAGAGAACGACATAATGAAGTCGGTTTCCTACAACAAACAAGTTATAAAAGTAATCTCTGAAAGAGACCTGACCAAGGTCCAAGAAAGAAGATTACTAAAAATAACCGAGAAAAGATCGACAAGACGTCGGTCAACTACATGGAAAAGGACAAACATGGATTGCTAATTGAATCCACGCATCAACGACCTCCAAGTATAAAGCAGTTCAAAGAGGCTGAGCAACAAGGCTTCAACATGCTCGAAACATATAAAAACTAAGACAGGCGAAAGCAAGCATGACATAAAATAACAAAGCTTCAGGGTCAGACCCAAAAGCTTAGAAGCTGCTCGTTGTGTTTTTCAAAATAATGGGTTGCTAAACAAGCAACCAGAAAGAGTGTCAGCAAAATAAACTAACTACGAAATAAAGAGTTTTAAAGCCCACAAGCCAGGCCAACTACACAAATATCCAAAATAAATCAGCTAAGGATTAGAAGACTTTTTAGCAGCATCAGCCTGAGGAGAAGGAGGGCGAGCCTAGAGAGGAACAGCATCCACAGTACCATCGTCCCGGTTTAAGATCTGGCAGTCAGGATCAGAAGCGGGAGGGCCGACCTCGGCAGGAGGAACAACAGGAGCTGACACCTTGGCAGAAGACACAGAGAGGGGATCAACATCATCATCATCCTCGTCATCAGGGACAATCTTACCATCTCTAACAACATTATCCAGGCTGAAGAGAGTAAGGTCAGCCTCGGGAGCAATAATCCAAACTTGCTCTTTCAGGTTCTCATAGGCAGTAGTTACGCTGCCAACAAGATGACCGTGGAGCTCAGAGTAATCAGCTTGAGCATTCTCCAACTCCACCTTCAGACGCATTCCCTCCCGATAGGATGTAACATAGCTGTCTTTATGCCTCAGCGTCGTGTCCTCGGCCAGCCTCACAGAAGCCGCCAGAAAAAGTGAACTCGCCTTCTCGTTCTCCAGATCCTTCTCCAACTTGGCTACCTTTACTTCAAGCTCCTCCTTCAGGCCCTTCATCCGATCAAACTCCTGTTTAGCCTCCTCCATAAAGGCTTTGGTGGCGTGGAGAGGAAGATTTTGAGCAATCCGGTATAGGGCAGCCCCCATATACACCATTCTAACACTACTTCAAGTTATACAGTCCAGATGGCGAAGGAGCGACACATCGTCCATAGGAAGGGCACCGTAGGGACCGATTTGTTGATCCAAAAATTCAATTGCATTAAAGTCAGGAGCATCAAGGTTGAAAGGCTCAGCTGTTTTTTGTTTCTTGTTGGGAGGAGCACCAGAACTAGAGGCAGAAGTCGGTGGAGGGTCAGCCAGACGAACCCGAGGAATAGGGATCACCTTCCTCGGTCCGGGAGAACTCGACACATGTGGCTTTACTTGCACTTGGGAAGATCCCTCCCCGGCTGCCTTGGCCGAGATGTTCTGAGCAGCAGTCGCCTTCTTTGCCCTTTTGAAGGTCTTCATAGATTCATTGTTTTTTGACATCTCTGCAAACACAAAATCAGCCACAATAAAGGGTTACAATCACAAGATAAGGAAGCCAAACTAAGAAACAAGTATAGAAATAAGTCAGGCAAATACCCAAAACAGCCTGGACCAGGGATGGGTCATTCAAAAACCTTTTTGTATTAAGATGGGGTGGTGCTCCCCATAAATCCTCAAGAACAACAACAAAGGCACGCTCAACATCGTCAAGCATATCCCAGGAATAGCGAGACACTCTCACCTCCTTCTGCCACTCTAGAGGGAAAGAAGGCTCATCATTTTCATCAAGAAAAAAGGGGCGGGCCCCCTCGACAGCACAAACTTTAAAGAAGTAATTCTTGAAATCCTTAAAGGACTCATCATACATAGCAAACACGTTATGGCCCTGGGCAGACTTGAAAGAAACCCAGGAAGCTTTCTTTTTTGAAGAGCCACCAGGCTTGGCAGAAACAAACAGGTAAAGGAAGAGAGCCTGAGAAGGTGTTACACCTAACTCTTGGCAAAGTAGCTGAAAAATTTTGATAAAACCCCAGGAATTTGGGTGAAGCTGGGACGGGGCAATATTACACGACCACAACAGGTCAGTCTCAAAAGCAGTAAAAGAAAAAATAATGTCCAATTGACTGAAGAAATATTCGAAGGCATAGAAGAAGGGACGCTCCCCCTCGATGGAAGTCGGAAAACAAACCCTCTCATCAGAATCAGGAGCAACAAGCTCATAATCCCTCTCCCAGGCACTGTTACCACAAATCCTATGACGCTTCCTCAGCTCTATGCAAAATTCATCATCCACAACAGAAACACACATCAAGACAAGGGAGTCCAGCCAATTGGACATCCCCTCGGGAACTCTGGAAGACATCTCTACAATGTTATTGTGAGAAGACATGAGGCCAACTAATCCTACAATAAGAAAAGAAGATTGGATTAACAAAAAGCATCTCGGGCAAAGGGCGAAACAACTCGACCAATATGATACAGAAGAACAAACAAAAAAGGAAAACCCCAAGACTCAAACCAAAGTCCTGGGGCATCCTTTGGAGGCAGTAACAAAACAAGGTTTCTAGAAAAATCTACAGCTTACATCTCGACTTCCCCCGAACAAAAAAAGAAGATATTCAAACAGCAAGCATTTTTCGTAGGAGAAAACACGAAAAAGTTTAAAAAGTCATCAAAGCCACTATCTTTTTACACTCTACCAGCAAAAAAGCTTCAACAACATCAAACACGCCAAACAGAAACTATCAAAGGCACAACCTTTTTCAGAATCAGACAAAAAGCAATCTTCAAACAGAGCGAGGAAAAGATGCAGATTTTCTGGGTATTGGTATCAGATAGAAACAACAGAACATGCAAAAGCTCTAAAAAGCATCAAGCAACAGGAAAAAAGGATCATGCAGAAGATAAAGAAACTCCTAGAACACACATTTCAACAACAATTAGGCGCGACAAAAACAGAAAGATCCAAACTTTCTCTAAAGCAAAATCAAAACTTCATCACAAAGCCAAAGCAACGAAAGAAAAAGAAACTACGGATGGAACTCACCTGGAGAAGGAAGAAGCTTCAAAAAAGAGACGTAAAAATGAAAGCTGCCCAGAAAATCACCAAGCGACGCCGCAACACAAGAAAAGTAGAAATGTGGGCAAAAGACAGAGAGCGAGAGAACAAAGGAAGAAATTACGAAGAAGTTACAAAAAGAGCGAAGAAGAGAAACTATTTCTGGGCTTTCGAAAATCAAAATAAAGAGCCAACGAAAAACAGGGCAATTAATACTAATTAATGAGAGTATTAAACCCTCACACGTTCCCAAAAGCGCTGATATTCAAGTGCACGCTTTTAGAGGAAAACGTTCTACATTCAAAAGCTGCTACAAAGGAATCGACGAAATGCTTGAGTTCGGCTTCATTAGAGAAGGACCGAAGTCAAAGACTCGCCCCCAAAACAAAGAAGACCGAGCTCAAGCAGGGGCACTGTTCATACCCTGGGTCGAGATATCCGACTTGGGATGATTGGCGACAAAGCGACCGACCTCTTCAGGTCAGGCTGCCCGACCTCTTCTCAAAGTGGTTGGCCAAATCGACAGGAAAGCCTAATAAAGAGCCCAAATAGAGGAACACGACCCAAATCCAAAGGCAACCCAAGTCTATAAAGATAAAGGCAGTTCCCTTGAAGAAAAGCTAACTTCACTTAAAATAAGATAAGATAAGATAAGATAACTAACTTATCTTATCGGAAAGGTCAGCCCACACTACTATAAATACACTGGAGCACCCAGGTATAACTCATACTCTGATTCTACATAAAACCTGCTTAATACCCATGCTAACTTAAGCATCGGAGTCTCTTGTAGGTACCTCCCACCCTCCGATGACGAAGGATCAGCAGTGCAGCCAGTTCGACAAATCGGATACGACAGCTCCGGCCGCCACCCACCAGCCGGACACGTCATCTTCGACCAGTACAGAAGATCTCGTCTGAGATCGACCTACAGTTTCAGGTAACCCTCGGAACAGTAAGGAAAAAGAAAAATGAACTATACTAGTAAAAGATATTCAACGGAGGTAATAACTCTTCGCAATTATCCAATCCAAAATTAGTACTAGAACTATGTGACTATGAAGAACCCTGAAGGAGGTAGTATTCTCTCTCCAAGATTCAAAACTAAACTCTAAAACTAATGAATGTATAAATGTGTTTTGAGTCTCTGTTGTCCCTTGGCTCTAGTCTGTGTTTCTGGGCCGAAAATTGGGTCCAAACACCGCCCAAAATCGCTCCCAGCATTTTTGCGTTTTCTGCATGTGGCGCATGTCACGCGTACGCGTCAGTCATGCGTACGTGTCGATGGTCTTCTTCGCGTGTCACGCGTATGCGTCAGGTACACGCACGCGTCGCTGTACAAATCTCCAATACATGCGCACGCGTCAGGTACGCGCACGCGTCAGGTACGCGCACGCGTCAGGTACGCGCACGCGTCGTTCCTCGCTGGTTATCTCCTTTAATTCTTGTGCTCCTTCCATTTATGCAAGCTCCCTCTTCATCCTCTAAGCCATTCCTGCCCTGTATAGCTTAAAAACACTTAAGGCACAGATTATGACATCGAATGGAATAGAGGGGAATTAAAAATTTAATAATTTAGGGGCTTAGGAAACAAGTTTTTAATCACAGCATAGAATTAGGAATGCAATTGTAAAACATACAATTCACATGAATAAGTGTAGGAAGAATGTGATAAAAACCACTCAATTTGACACAAGATAAACCATAAAATAGTGGTTTATCAACCTCCCCACACTTACACATTAGCATGTCCTCATGCTAAACTCAAGAGAAGCTATAAGAGAGTGAATAGGGACAATAAGACTCATGCAATGCAACGCAATGCAACTTATACATACGAATGCAACTATATGACGAAATGTCTATACCTACTTGGTTAAGGAAATGAACAAGTTCTCCAAGACAAATAAAATTCAGATTCCACTAACTCAAATCACACAATAAAAGATAAGTAAACTTGTGAGAAGATAGCTCATGAGAGTTGGGAACATAGAGTCAAGCATTGAACCCTCACTAGAAGTATATATGCACTCTAATCACTCAAGTGTATAGGGTAATCCACTCTAGTCTCCTCTATTCATGCGTTCTAAAATTTGTTCTTCATCTAACCAATCAACAAATATTTAGTACATACATGCAAACATCATGAGGTCTTTTTCAAGGTTGTAACGGGACTTAGGTAAAGGTAAGAATACATGTATGGCCAAGTGAGCTAAGAATTGAATCCTTGATTAACCTAAGTTCTCACCTAACACACACACGTTCCCTATGCTTCTAAAATCATGCCTAACTACCCATAGTCTCACTTTTGTGTTTCTTACCTACTCATGTATTTAAATGTTCTTATATTTTATCTCACATGTATTGATCTTTTTATTGAACTTAACATTGGGGTGCTTTCATTCCCCTAAATTTGGATTTTTTTGAGAGTATTATACATCAATGCATTTGGTTTTCATAATTTCACATGAGTAGCATGCAAATTCTTAATATTTATCAATTAATCAACACACATTCTTATTAACCATAGTTCCCATAGTTTTCCACACTTAATTTGACACACAATCCCTATCTTAAGCTAGCCAAAGATTCAATCGGGGTAGTTTATTATTTTTCCTCTTAAGGCTAGTGATGTGGTGACATAAAGAACAAAAGAAAATAGAGAAGGCTCAAAGTGGCGAACAAAGGTAATTAGAATGGTAGGCCATTTAGGATAGTGAGCTAATAACAAATGATGGCTCAATCATACATATGCATGAATACATTAAACAATGGACATATAGAATGCAACAAACCATAGATTGTAATCATAGAGGAGAGAAAATACACAAGAATAAAAATAATGGTTAAATCATGTAACCATACAATTAGGCTCAAAATCTCACTGAGTTGTGTGTTCTAACTCTAAACCGTGTTCCAAATTACAATCTTCAGACAAGTTTAACATAGAATTTTAACTTGAATTAGTGAAATTTTCAAAAATAATATCTTTAAAAGAAACTTATTATTTTTCAACCAAGTAGAACATACGTGCAAACACTTATTACTATGCAATCTATCCTATCTAACAAAAGAAAATAAAATAACCTATTGGTGTTAAGAAAAAGTAATTACCTCCAGAAGTCAGGTACTAACTGACCTCCCCACACTTAAAGCTTAGCACCGTCCTCGGTGCCATCAATCAGGAACAAAGGGGGGCTGGTAATAGCATCTCCACAGTCGGGGTCGTCATGGCTTCCGGTGCCGGTAGGTGAAGTGGAGTTCGGAGTGTCTGGTTCTTCTTCAGGTGGATGGTTGCCAACAATCAGCTCCTTGAGGTATGTAAATCGGCGCTTGTTATGGCACTCCATTCGCTTTGCCTACCGGTCTAGCCGGTCCAACCTCTGAAGTATCTGAAGGAGCAGTTGATTTGTTGAAGGTGCTTGTGATGTGGAAGGAGAAGGAATATCTCCAACCGGGTCTACAGTCCGGCTGGTAGTGGCTGCTGGGGGCCTGATGTACTTTCCGTTGGGGACATACTAATCATCCCGCGGAATCATGGCCTTGGTGTCCCCATCTCTGTAGGAGATTTCGGCTGCGGAGACTAGATCTGAAACCAACGCAGAAAAGGGTAGGTTGCCCATAATCTGTACGTGTCCCATGGCTTGCCAGAGGTGTCTCGATAAGTTGAGAGGCTGGTCTGTAAGGATACACCAGATGAGAACAGCCATGTCCACAGTGAAGGAGGACTCCTGAGTGCTCGGAAAGACGTAGTGGGACATAATCTGTGCCCACATTCGAGCCTCCAAGGTAAGTGCTGAAGCCAATATGCCCTTAGGTCGGGATCGATGGTACCCATAGATCCATCTACTGCCAGGTTGTGCTATAACTCTGAGGATGTCGTCCTAGTCAAATTGGTATGTCTGGCGCTTGGCAGAGGCTTCTTGGTATGTGTCTAATCCTTCTGGAGCAGGGGGAAGATCTAAAGCTCGCTGAATGGCCCCTTCGGATATAGGGACTTGCTTCTGACGAACATAGATAGACTACAGGACTGGCATGTGAAAATTGGAGTAGAATTCAACTACCCATGAGAGCTTGACCTGCCGTGGCTGCCTCCGTAAGAATCCCCTTTGTCTGCGCTCAATGCGGAGCACTACAAAATCAACAATGTGGGTAGGAAGGATGAATAGGTGCTCATTATTGTAGTTCTACTCAGCCAGGATGGGGAACATCTGCTCACAGTAGCGGTTAGTGAACCGTGCAATGTCCCTTTCTGGAAAGGCTTTCTCGGATTCATCGACCTTGATGATCCTCTTGACCCGCTTTGTGGATGGCTTGACTGATGTTGAGGATGGTTCCACAGCTGGCGATCTTTTCATTCCTCTCCTCACCGGTGTCTTGTTAGAGGCTTTCTCTGTACCCTTCCTGGTGGCCATCCTGAAAAAGGAGAAAAGAAAGGGACAAGAAATCAAATAGCTAGAACCAGGAGGAGGAAAATACAAGTGATAATCAATGCCAAGGTAAAAAAGAATGTCTTAAATACATGGTCGCAATTCCATGTAATTAGGACATCAATGGAAATAAAGCGTGATAAATTATGCAATTAGATGCAAGATGTTTATCAGCATGCCGGCAAAGCCATGAGTAGCATAAATCAAGCATTAATAGTTCAATTTGATTATCAAATGTAACAAACTATCAATCACGTTTATATTCACAATTATATTTAATCAATAAAAGATTGCAAGGGTTTTGTGAAAAATAGGCAGTAGAGTAAAAGAATAGAATAATGAAGAATTCACAATGCCATACGGGCTTTTCACAAACACTTGGTGTGCATGTAAAATATGTTAGGAAAAGTATGAAATCCAAACATGCATGCAACCCAAAAATTAATATTAATTGTCAAATCACTTCTTAATATATCAACAAGCAAAATATAAAAGAAAACAATCACCCATTTAAATTTTAAACACCAATTAAAAGAATGTAAAAAGAAGAGATAAATAGTAAGAAGGAAAGAAAGAAGATAGGAAGAAAGAACCTTGAGAAGAAGATGAAAAGAGAGAGGTGATGAAGGATGTGAGTGGGAAAGAAGTAACAGGAGAAAAAGAAGAAGAAGAAGAAGATAGAAATGATATAGGAAGAAGAAGAAGAAGAAAGAAGGAATGAGGAAGAAGGAAATTAGGAAGGAGAGAGAATTTGGATTGGAGGAGGGATAATTGAAATCTGGCGGTGGACTGTTTCAATTGTGTGTCGCATGCGATGCGTACGCGTACCTCCCGCGTATGCATGGGTCGCGCAAAATCCAAGTGACACGTAAGCGTCTGGCACGCGCGTGCGTGGCCTGGGTTGTGCGATTAGTGCGAAGGCCGCCTCGCTCACGCACAACTCGCTATGCAGCACGCTATTTACGCCGATTTCTTGGGTCACGTGTACGCGTCAGGGATGATTACGCGTGGTATGCTGAAAGCGCAAGCGACGTGAACACGTGAGATATGCGTACGTGTGGGCTTGCTTGTGCGCAAAGCACAGTTCCAGCGCTACTCCTGCTCAACTCTCTGTTTACTTCCTTAGGGTTGCGAATTCACACATGACGCGTACGCGTCAGCGACGCTTGCGCGTCGAACCCCCCCTTTTTTATGCAGAATGCAGGTGATAATGCAGAATACAGAATATATGTAGTGATAATGAGAAGAGTCACTAAAATAAAAACTAAGAAGAGACGAACGATCATACCATGGTGGGTTGTCTCCCACCTAGCACTTTAATTTAACGTCCTTAAGTTGGACGGTCCAGAAGCTCAGTCGTCTGCTGATGACGGATCTTCCAGGAGGAAGATCTCCAGTTCCTTGTTGTCCTTCATCTTTTCACCATGGTAAAGCTTTAGGCGGTGACCATTAACTTTGAGGACTTGGGGCTTGAGGGATGGTGCAGGTGAAAGACGCCATATGGTTCAGCCTTTTCCACCCTATAGGGGCCTTCCCATCTGGATCTCAGCTTGCCTGGCATGAGTCTCAACCTGGATTGTAGAGGAGAACTAACTCACCAAGTCTGAACTCTCTGTGCTTTATATTCTTATCATGTACAACCCTCACCTTCTCCTTGTATAGCCTGGAATTCTCATATGCTTCTAAGCGAAAGCTCTCTAGTTCCTGTAATTGCTACTTCCTCTCAGCTCCGGCTTTCTCAAATCCCATGTTGCATTCCCTTACCGCCCAGAAAGCCTTGTGTTCTATCTCCACTGGGAGGTGACATGCCTTTCCGTAGACTAAGCGAAAGGGACTCATTCCGATTGGTGTCTTGTATGCTATCCAATAGGCCCAAAGCATATCAGCAAGTCTGGAACTCCAGTCCTTTCGATGAGGCTTGACTACCTTTTCCAGGATACGCTTTATTTCTCTATTAGACACCTCTACTTGTCCATTGGTCTAGGGGTGGTAGGCTGTTGCTATTTTATGAACAATCCCATGTTTCTTAAGCAAACCTGTTAATCTCCTGTTATAAAAGTGAGTGCCTTGATCACTCACGATTGCTCGTGGTGATCCAAAGCGACAGATAATATTATTTCAAACAAAGAAAACAACAGTGTTAGCATCATCAGTGTGGGTGGGAATGGCTTCCACCCATTTAGAAACATAATCAACAACTAACAGTACATATAAGAAACCGTTAGAGTTTGGAAATGGACCTATGAAGTCAATACCCTAAACATAACAAATTTCACAGAACTACATGGATTGTTGGGGAATCTCATCCCTCTTGGATATATTACCAAACCTTTGACATGGAGAGCAAGATTTATGGAAAACAACTGCATCCTTAAATAGTGTGGGCCACCAGAATCCAATGTCTAAAATTTTTCTAGCTGTTCTTTGAGGACCAAAATGTCCACCACTCTCTAAAGAGTGGCAAGCCTCTAAAATTGACTAGAATTCTGATTGGGACACACACATTCTAATTATTTGGTCAGCACCACATCTCCATAAATATGGGTCTTCCCATATATAATATTTGGACTTGCTTTTAAGCTTGTCCCTCTGGTGCTTAGTAAAATCAGGAGGGAAGGTACGACTAACCAAATAATTTGCTATAGGTGCATACCAAGGAACTACTTTAGATATTGCGTGCAAGCTATCAAATGGAAAAGCATCATTGATAGGAGTGGAGTCGTTCTTAATGTGCTCTAGGCGACTCAGGTGGTCAGCCACTGAATTCTGGGAACCACTTCTATCTTTAATTTCTAAATCAAATTCTTGCAGCAATAATATCCAACGTATTAACCTTGGTTTAGATTCTTTCTTAGCTAATAAATATTTTAGAGCTGCATGGTCTGAGTATACTACTACTTTAGTACCAAGTAAATAGGCTCAGAATTTATCCAGAGCAAAAACAATAGCTAGAAGCTCTTTTTTAGTAGTAGTATAATTAGATTGAGCAGCGTCTAAGGTCTTAGATGCATAAGCAATTACGAAGGGGTCCTTACCGTCGCGCTGAGCCAGTGCCGCTCCTACTGCATGGTTGGAGGCGTCGCATATAATCTCAAATGGTTGACTCCAGTCCGACCCTCTCACAATAGGGGCTTGGGTCAAGGCGGTCTTCAGCTTATCAAGCGCTTCCATGCAGTCTGCACTAAGCTCGAACTCAATATCTTTCTGCAGTAGTTGAGATAAAGGCAGTGCTACCTTACTGAAGTCCTTGATGAATTGCCGGTAGAAACCTGCATGACTAAGGAACGAACGAACTTTCCTCACAGAGGAGGGGTAAGGTAGACTAGAAATAACATCTATTTTTGCTGGATGAACTGAAATACTAGTATTAGAAACAACATGGCTTAGAACAATACCTTGTTTTACCATAAAATGACATTTTTCAAAATTTAATACAAGGTTCGAACTAGCACATCTTTCTAATACCATAGCTAAACCGTCCAAGCAAAGATCAAACGAATCACCATAGACACTAAAGTCATCCATAAAAACTTCCATATAGTTCTCAAGAAAATCTGAGAAATTACTCATCATGCATTTTTGAAACGTAGCCGGTGCATTACATAAGCCAAAAGGCATTCTCTTATATGCATACGTTCTAAATGGACATGTAAAAGTAGTCTTCTCTTGATCCTCAGGAGCTATATGAATTTGAAAATATCCAATGTAACCATCTAGAAAATAGTAGTGTGATTTACCTGACAAGCGATCAAGCATTTGATCAATGAAAGGAAGTGGATAGTGATCCTTACGAGTAGCTTGGTTAAGACGCATGTAGTCAATACAGACTCTCTAGGAGTTCTACACTCTCTTTGCTATGAGTTCTCCATGCTCATTCTTCACTATTGTGACACCAGACTTCTTGGGTACCACTTGTACTGGAATAACCCATTCGTTATCTGAGATTGGGTAGATGATATCAGCCTCTAGCAGTCTGGTCACTTCTTTCTTGACAACTTCTAAAATAGTGGGATTGAGCTACCTTTGAGGTTGACAGACAGGCCTTGCTCCCTCCTCTAAAAATATGTGGTGCTCACAGGTCTGGGGGTTGATGCCTACTATGTCCGCCAAGCTCCACCCAATAGCCTTCTTGTCTCTTCTCAGCACACTAAGCAACTGCTCCTCCTGTTGAGAAGAAAGTTCCCTTGCAATTATAACTGGGAGCTTCTGATTATCCTCAAGATAAGCATACTTGAGGTGGGGTGGAAGGGGCTTGAATTCCATTTTCTGCTCATGGCTAGGCTCTTGATCATCTGGGGTCATGGAGGGTAGTGGGGTGTCCTTAGTAAATTCTGATGGCATCCCCACACTTGCATCTGCTTTCATTGTCTTGTCATCCATATCTGCTTGGTGAACTTCTACCACAACTTCTTCAATAACGTCACATTGGAAGATGGAGTGGTCTTCCTGTGGGTGCCTCATGCTTCATCAAGATTGAAACAGACTATCCTGCCATCAATCTCAAAAGAATATGTTCCTGAGAAGGCGTCTAGTTTAAACTTCGAAGTTTTCAGAAATGGCCTTCCTAGCAGGATGGATGATGGTCTCCCTGAGTCATTAGGGGGCATTTCTAAAATATAAAAGTCAACAGGGAATGTCAATCCCCTAATGCTCACCAGCACATCTTCAGCAATTCCTACCACTGAAATTATGCTTTTATCTGCCAAAACAAAACATGCTGCCGACCTTTTCAAGGGAGGTAGCCTTAAAGCATCATATACAGATAATGGCATAATACTAACACATGCACCTAAATCACACATACAGTCAAAAAATTGAACACCCTCAATAGCACAATTAACCATGCATGGACCAGGAACCCCACATTTTTCTGGTATATCACCCATTAAAGCAGATATAGAGCTACCCAAGGGAATAGTTTCTAAATCATTAATTTTATCCTTATGCATACATAGATCTTTTAGAAACTTAGAATATTTAGGTACTTGTTGAATAGCATCAAAAAGGGGAATAGTTACCTCAACCTTTTTGAATATTTCTACCATCTTCGGGTCTAGTTCCATCTGTTTTCTGGATTTCCTAACAAGGTGTGGAAATGGAATAGAAATGGCGTCTTCTATAGCTGCACCCTCCTTTGGTACTCTATTCTTTGGTTGAGCTGCTTCTTCTTCAACTATATGTTGTGCGTCCTCTTCTGCAGCATGTTCTACCTCAATAGTGTCTTCAGCCGGAATATTTTCTTTTGAGCTTGGCTCCTCAGAACTCCTCTCTGGCAGTGTGGTTCCAGACCTCAAAGTAATGGCATTAATTCCACCCTTTGGGTTGGATAAAGGTTGAGAGGGAAGTGTACTGGAGCTTGAAGGTTGATTATTGAGGGTAGGAACTTGATCCAAACGGGATATGAGAGCTTGCAGAGTGGAGGTTAGACCATTGAGAGTAGAGTTAGTGTAGTTAAGTGTGTTCTCCATGGATGTCTGCTTTTGTGCGATAGTATGAAGCACATCGTCATTGGAAGAGGAAGGAGCTTGCTGTTGGTTATTTTGAGGTGCCTGGTCTTGCTTTTGGTGAAGTGCTCAGTAAGGCTGGTTCTGGTTCTGTTGATACCAGTTCTGCTAATTACTGTTATTGTTCCATCTCTGATTTCCACCATTGTTGTCTATGCCTCCTTGGTTATAGTTGTCTCTCCATCTCTGGTTGGAATTATCTCTCCATCCCTGGTTAGAATTATCTTGCCAACCTTGGTTGTAATTTTCACCTTGGTTGTAATTTCTGCCCTGTTGATAGTATCCTTGATTTGAGCGGTCATTGAAATTATGAGTAGCTGCCAAGGTGTTGTCTTCTTGTTGGAGTTGCGGACACTCATCAGTGTAATGAGTATAGCAGGCACATATTTCGCACACTCTCTGAGGAACTAATTGTTGACATGGTTGTTGTGGAGGGGGCTGAGATTGTTGCTGTTGATTCAGCTAAAACTATTTCAGTATGTTGGTCATCTCACACAGAGTTTGGGTGAGAACAGTATTCTCACTGCTGGAGGTAACCTCTGCAACAGTCTTGGGGTGGTTGCTCCTGTGCCTAGCGTTTCGAGTAGACTCAACTAGGTAGGTGATCAGTTGCCATGCTTCATCCGCGGTCTTGTACTTTTTCAGAGAACCATTACTCACACCATCCAGTGTAGTCTTGTCCTGAGGCTTCATGCCCTGTGTGAAGTAGCTGATCAATACCAGCTTGTCAATTATATGGTAGGGGCAAGCGTCTAAGAGATTCCTGAAACGTTCCTAATATTCATACAGAGTCTCTGATTCACCTTGAATAATACAGGAAATCTCTTTTCTCAGTCTATTAGTAACTTCAGCAGGAAAATATTTGTCCAATAATTCTCTCCTGAGCGTATCCCAATTAGCAACGACTGCTTCAAGTTGAGTGTAGTACTACTCCCTTGCCTTTCCCTCAAGAGAAAATGGGAAGGCGGTTAGCAACATAGTAGTCTCATCTGCCCCATGACGCCTAACAGTAAAGCAGGCTGTCTGAAAATCTCTTAGGTGCTTGAGAGGCTCTTGAGCAGATAAGCCATGAAACTTTGGCAGTTGATTGATTAGTGCAGTCTTCAGCTCAACATCTGCACCCATATTTGGATGACGTGCTTGGAACGGTGGCAGTGTAAAGTCCAGAGCTCCTGCTTCCTGGAGAGTAACCCTCCTGGGAGCCGCCATGTTATCTGCGCGTAAATCAGCAAAATCAGTAGAAGAGGAGCTTGTTTCTCCCTTAAATGACACTTCAGATTCGTCCTCAGATAAGACTGGTGAATTGATAGTAACCAATTCACCACCCTCAGAGGCTAACCGACGCCGAGCTCGCCTTATACGTGAAATAGTTCTTTCAATTTGAGGGTCAAACGCGGCTAATCTCGGATCCGGTAATGAACGCATCATTCAATAAAAGAAACATAGAGCTTGGGGAAATAAAAGCAAAACAAAATATGCAAATATGTAAAAGTAAAAATATTTACACTAATCAATAACGTAGCACACTATTACAACTCCGCAGCAATGGCACCAAAAATTGATGCGTGCGGAAAGTCGATAGTAAAGATTTTTGGAGACAAATACGTTGTGAGTATAGATCTCTACCAACAAAATTCCGCTTGTCAATTTAGAAAGGGGTGTCACAGAAATAAGAATAAAATACTGGGAGTATGAATCCCAGGTCGTCTCCTAACGAGTTGCTAAGAGAGTGCTATTTATTGATCAGGAGGTTTTCCAAGAGGTTTTAGAATTGGGAAATAGAGAAATAATTAATTATAAATTAAAGCAATAAAAACTAACAAGTGATTCTATGTAAATTGAATAAAAAGGTCTTGACCGGGGGAAGATTAATCGGAAGTTCTATCCTTGTTGTAATTTCTCAAGAGTAATGGTAAAAGGTTGCTGTTATTACTTAGATAACCTTTAACGAATAAAGGAAAGTCAAGCACATGAACCAGCTTCTATTCAAAAGTCCTAGTCCTCTCCCTTGGGAAGGATTAGCGTTAGTGACTAGAGAGCCAGCCAACAACTTACAATTATAGATTGACTCTTGAGTTTCCCAACTCAAGGGTCTCCTATTAGTCAACCCTCAAGTCAAGTTGGGATCTACTCGGTTAACATGAATGCTATTTTCATAAAAATATAATAAGAGTAGAAAAGAGACATGGTAATTAAAATTAAATTAGGATTAGAAACTTGTCACCCAAAAAACGCCGACTGGTCGGACGACCTCCCCACACTTAAAAGTTTGCACCGTCCTCGTTGTATTCTAAGATGAGCAAAGGGGTACGGCGACTCTCTGAGTTGCTACCTTCAGCTGGTAAATCAACCGGTGATGCGTGTTCTTTTTTCTGCTTTCGTGTTTGCTTATGGTGACTTATCCTGAAATTAGAAAACAGGATAAGAAGACAAGTAAATGCAAAAGCAAGGAAGCTTAAATTTTTGGAATGAGGTAAATCACTAGAAAGAAGTGAGTGAATTAGTGTGACAGTAAAGAAAAGAGTGTGTGAGTTCTAAATTGCGCGCGGTTTAGAACACACGCACACTAGCATAAAAAAAATGTTGTCACAATTTACACAAAAGAAGAATGCACTTCACTCATTCTAGTGTGCTTGAGATACTTCAAAAGACATGTAGGTTAAGATAACCAAGCAAGTAGTGAAGAAGCATAAAAGCACTCAAGCAATTAATCAGGCAATTGTGAAATTGGATAATGCATGGACATTGGTTGATGTGTAAGGTAACTTTAATGATCAAAATGGAATATGATCTTACACATCAATCAATGACACATTTTGAAGTTGTTGCAATACCTAAGTGACGTAGAGGTGGAACACATGGATGCTATGGAACTTAGGGTAAAGAAGATAGAAGTTAAAGTCAATCACATAGCAAGCATGGTCCACAAAGCTTAGAAAGCTCAAAAATATGTCACTAGGTAAGCTTTCGATCCAATGTTCACAATTCCAAAAGCTCAATGCATGAAATAGGTGATGTGAATAAAGGTCAATTAACAACAAGCACCACCTAAAAAAATGCATTGATAATGTACAATTTCCTAACAAAAGATGATGAATGCATGATGGCCAAAACATGCGATTCAAAAGATTTAGAAAGCTAGGAGGCAATGTAACATGTACTTGGTATTCAAGAGTGCTAAGCATGAAAAGTTCAAAACCAAGTAACAGTGTATATCTTCAACAAAGAATGAAATAGTGAATATAATAATCGGCAGCAATAAACAGTAAACAAGATTAATAATCCAACATTTATAATGAAAAATAGAAAATAAAATGAAAATTAAACTAACTAAACGACTAACTAACAATCTAACCAAAATAAATGGTTTTAGATGGTGTTTGGTAGTGTTGGATGACGGTTGAAGAAGGTAATGAAAATAAGAGAAGAGAGAAGAAGGAAAGAAATGGAAAGAGGAGAAGAAAAGAAGGTGGGTGGAACAGCGCAATCCATGCGCACACATCATACGATGCATAAGCGTGGATAGGTGAAATGGTGTCGACGCGTACGCGTGGGTGGATTTTGTGCTAGAGGCACAATTCCAACCCAAAACTCGCACAACTCTCGGGTTTTTGTAGGGAGGGGTGAAAATTTTGTATCCATGCGTATGCGTGGACGACGCGCACGTGTGGACGACGTGCACACGTGGATGGTCGAAAAGCTTGGGGCCATGCATACGCGTGGGTGACGCACACGCGTGGATTGATGCTCTATTTTTAAAAATTTTTCCAAGTTCTTGTATCAAACCAAGCATTCCAAACCTCCAAACTGCTACCAAAACACCATAAAACCTTATTCAACATACTAAACCACCAACAAACTAGACAAAACATGAAATCAAACTAAATTTTACCAGTATGTACAAAAGAGAAAAATGAAAAGAGTTTACCATGATGGGGTGTCTCCCACCTAGAACTTTTATTTATTGTCCTTAAGTTGGACTTATGGGGAGCTCCCATCAAGGTGGCTTGTGCTTGAATCCATCCTTGAACAACCACCAATGCTTGGATCTCCAATAAGCTCTATTCTTCAAAATTAATGGCTCCAAGCTTTGATGGAGTTCTTCACAAACCATGAGCTCCCAAAATTGATCCACATCTTGTAATCCGAGATTCCACACTTTGTTTTCACACCCGTCTTCAAGTTGATCATCGTTAATCCATCCGGGTGGCAAGCAAGAGGAATTCTTAATGTAATACCAAACTCTCCTTCTAGACCCATCCAATTGAGCACTAGCCCAACCCTTGCATCCAATCCTTGAAGTATCAACCAAGGTGAGTCTTGATTTGCAATGCCAGCCACTAAACATCCTTCTCTTATGCTTCATCCCGCAAAGCGCCCTAAGTTGACCATCTGTTTCAAGCAAGCCATACTCAAGTGGGACTATAAAGCTAATAGAGATGAGTTTTACCCAGTCAAGTGAAGGAGTAGACGACAGCATAGGTAAAGGAGCTTCCAAGGATCTTGATAAGCGTATTCAACTCTCGTCTTTCTTTTGCTAACGACCTCCACCGCTTCACAAGATTTCTCAAATTCAATCCTTTGTTCATCAATTTTATCTAAGTCTTTTTCCTTACTAAAACCATAATTAGGAGGATGAGAGAAGTCTACCACCACAACACTTTCAAATTCACTGGGAGAAGGTGATGGGTGAAAATTAGATTTCCACACAAACACACCGGCAAGTGTACCGGGTCGCATCAAGTAGTAATAACTCACAAGAGTGAGGTCAATCCCACAGGGATTGATGGATCAAGCAACTTTAGTGAGTGATCAGTTTAGTCAAGCTACCAGTGGTGAATGGAGTGAAAATTTGAAAACTGAATGTAAATGACAAGAAATTCAAAGTTGCAGAAAGTAAATGAGCGGAAACGTAAAGAGCAAGAAATGTAAATTGGCAAAATCTTAAATGACAAGAAAGGTAAATTTGCATCAGATCTAACTTGCAGGAAGTAATTGACAGAACCTTAAAGAAAAAGGAATGTAAATTGCATCAAATGTAAAGGGGGCTGGGTGCCAGAGAATTAAATGAAAGCAGTAAATCAAACAATTGAAGAGATCTTGAGAACAAGTAATCATGAAATTTAAAGTGCAGAAAAATTAAATTCAGATCCCAGTAAGCTCAAATGAAGAATTGCAAAAAGTAAAATTGCAGAAGAGAAGATTCAGAAACAGAAATTTCCTAAACCAAATTGAATTCAATACTTGAAATGTAAAAATGCAAAAAAATTAAAGTGTTTCAAAGAGAACTTTCTATTCTACTCCTACTCCTACTCCTATTGTTGTCTAGCAGAGCCAGCCTTCTTAATGAAATAAAATTGATGCCTTTATATAGGGTTCAGAAAATAAAAATGAAATTGAAAACAAATGACAATTTAAATGAAATTCCTAATATAGCTTTTTCTTGTGCCTTTGTGTGATGTCCATGGGTTTGAATTGGAATTAATTGAGCCAGAGTTGTACTTAGAGTGGGCTCTTTTGGTTTGGCCTTGCCTGAGAGTGGGTCAGGGTTGCTTGGTTAGCTCCCAGGGGAGCGCTCCGTTTGGTTTTGTGAACTTGGCCTTCACTTTTGTGCCAAATTGGTGCTCCTTGTGTGCGCTTGGCCTCCCCTAGCTTGGCCTCCCCTAGCGCTCAATAAGTGAACGCTACGTTGCCTTTATGAACGCTGGCCTTGCTCCTTTGGTGCTCCCTCTTGATTGAGCACGATAAAGTTCACAAAAGTGAATGCGGCGTTCAAACTCTTGAACCCTGCCTCTTGTTTTGCTTTGTGCGCGCCCAGCTTTCCTTGGTCCCAAGCCTGAAAATGTTAGCTATAGTGAACGTAGCGTTCACTTTGCTGAACGTGGTTTCTTGGCATGCTGGGTGCTCTCCTTTGATGAGCGCTACGTTTGAAATTTTCAGCGCTGGCCTTTGTTTAGTGCTATTTTTTGGGCCTTAAAGATGCCTATCACTTGTGCTTCAATCTCATACCAAATATAGATTTCTATATATCGTTGGAAAGCTCTGAATTTCGGCTTTCCAACGTAACCAGAAGCGTATCAATTAGACATCTGTAGCTCAAGTTATGTTTGTTTGAAGAAGGCATGGTCGCGCTATTTGGAAGGCCGAAAATGTTCACTTTAGTGAACGTGGCGTTCACTTCAGTGAACGCTGGCTGTTTGAAGGCCAAAGTTTAGCGCCCGCTTCTGAGGCCTAAACTTGATGTTTACCCCCATACTATTATATATCGTTGGAAAGCTCTGGAGTTTTACTTTCCAATGCATTTGAGAGCGAATCATTCCAAGCTCTACAGCTCAAGTTATCCTCCTTGGATAGTGAAGAGGTCAACTGGCCTTACTGTAGGTTGATACTATGTTCATCTTTGCACTTTCGGGATAAGTTTTCTCCCTCAGATTTAGTGTCCACCATGCAGTGACATATATTCTTGGAAAGCTCTAGATTCCTACTTTTCAATGCTACTTGAATCACCTCATTTGGAGTTTTGTAGCTCGAGTTATTCTTGTTGGAGTGTAAAGAGGTTAGGGTTGCAAATCCTCTTTGCTCCTCCTTGAGTCTGTTTCCACTCTTTTGCCACCTTGGGGTTGTGATTCTTCTTTTAGTGCTTTTATTGCTCATTCTCCTTCATCTTTTTACCTATAATCAACTGAACAAATACATCAAAGCCTTGTCATAATCATTAATTCTTGCATCATTCATATTATCAACTAAATCTTGCAAGAAATCTAATGAAAATGCATAAAATTACCAATGTTTGATTGAAGCTAAACAAGCATGAAATTCTCACTCAAACACTTACTTATTGCCTAAAAATGCATGAAAACCAAGTGAAAACTAATGAAATAGGCTTATGAAACTAGCCTAAGATGACTTTTCATCACAACACCAAACTTAAATCTTGCTTGTCCCCAAGCAAGCAGCAAAATAGAACAATAATGAATGAAGACAGAGAAGAGTATAATTCTTTATTTGCAAAACATTCAGTACTGGTTAATGGGGTTTTCATGCATGGTATCTTAGAGATTTTTATTCTATGGCTGAGACATCAACACTCCTTTGGATCCTTACTTGAATTACACAAAAAAATGAGACTTGTTATTACTTGGTCCTTAGTTTTTCTTGCTCTCTTTCTTTTGATTGAGATTTATTACTTAGCTGAGGCTTAATGTTATGTGATAAGGCAGCTTTTTAGAGTAAGTTTTCAGCCAGCATTCCCGCCCTAGTTAGTTCAAGATGCTAGGTGTTGAAACACCCCTATGGGCTTACTTGCTCAAGCCTCTCCTTAGCACACACACATCACAGGCATTTAGCTTTGTTTTGTCCTTTGGAAATTGATGCTCAGCACCTCTTTGGGTCACTAAATGCTTTGTCTCAAAGTAGCTCTTGATGGTGGACTTTCAGTTGGCAATCCCAGGTTAGTTAACCTAAGTTGCCGGGTGATGAAGCACCCCTTAGAACCTAGTTATCCAAGCTTATCTTTGTACAAGAACATCACAGGCATTTATCCAAATTTCTAACCATTGGTGCCCAGCTTTGTTTATTTCTTTTTGCTTCTTTCTCTTGCATTTTCTTTCTTTTATTTTGGACCTTTTTCATTTGTCAAGTCTCATGTAATGTAACTCAAGTTCATATCACAAAGTCATGCCAACATTCAGCCTTATTTATAAATCAACTAATGAGCCAACACATACCACCACATAACCTTATTCTATCTCATATCATACTAGACTTTTACTCTTTCTCTATTTCACAGTTATTTTTCTTTTATTCAAGCATGAGGAACAAAGCTTATAATTCAAGTAAGATGAAAGTGAATCAAGCACTTAGACTATCAAGCTATAACAACATGAAAATAAACAAATTAACAAACAGTAACTAAATCTAAGAAGACACTAATCAACAGGGGACATTTGCATTTTCAATTAGCATATTTAGGCTAAAGTCAGTCAGAGAACAATACAACCTCTTGGAGTCCATTTGTTTCCTCTGTGTTATCGTCATTGTTGGGTTCCATATCCTCCCTTTGTCCATGATGATGTATCTTTTCCTCCAAGAGATTGAATGACTTCCTACAAGAGATATTGAAAGTTGCTTGCTCCCTAAGCACTTGAGAAACAGTTAGCATGCATGTATGCTTGTGATTCTCTGATCCTAAGTTGGCGTGGGAACACCAAACTTAGTTCTTTGCCTATTTCTATGTGTAGCAGAATAAATACATGTATGAAATATCAAGTACTTCTTATTAAGAAAATAAACTATGAACTAGAAAACAAACTGAAAACTAGAAACATGACATTTGTTAAGTGGTTTCACTAATTGTTTGGAGCTGATATTAATCATGCTGAGGGTGCAATGTGTTCTTAATAAAATTTTTTGGTAGAATACCAAACTTAACATCCAACATTCACCCCTTAATTATTTTGGTGTGCAACACCAAACTTAGCTCTTTGTAATACAGAGAAATCTACTTAACTCCTCTATTGAAATAACTAAGAAAAGAAAAACTACTGACCTGTAGCTGATGAATTTCTTCCTCTTCTTCCATTTTGTTAAGAGGAATAACCTCAAGTGGAGAGATGAACCAGCTAGTGTCCCCTGTCTTGGCCTCTCCTCAGCAAGCTTCCTTTTGTTAATAGCTTGATTAAGCTTGCTTGCTGGATTAGGGGTAGGATCGGTGCTCTTGTTAGTTGCCTTCACTTCTTTGGATTCAATACTTGGTTGCTGTGTGATTATTGGAGTTTTATCTTCATCCAGAGCCTTCTGAATTACTGGCTCAATGAGCCCTTCATCTATGTAATCTTCAGCTTCAATTGAGCGTGAATCTCCTTGATTGGTTTCCTCCCCTTCCTCTGCTTAATCTTCCATTAAGTCTTTTGGGAGTGAAGTTTCATGTTCCTCTGTCACCTCAATTAACTTCTGTGGATATGCAGTTTTAGGTTCAAATACCTCCACTACCTCATTCTTCATCTAAAGTTTGCTTGACACAGGTGCCTCTTCTTCTTGTTCTTCCACTTCCTCCTTCACAAATTGGTCTTCATCCTCCTTGCTTAGTATTTCTGAGGGTTTTCTTATGTTCTCCAAGTGTTTATCCATCTTTTGGAGGAGAATTTCTTGTCTTCTCCAGGATTGTTCTTCTCTTTCCAATAATTCTCTGGACTTTTGAAGGGCATCCTCATCTACTAGCTCAAAAGATGAAGGTTGAGGGAAATCTTGTGGATATGGATGTATTGTGGTGAGATTGTTTTGAGTGGTATGGAATGAATCTTGTAGATTGTGGAATAAGTTTTGTGGTTTGTGGAATGAGTTGTATGGATCTTGGTGGAGACTTTGTGTTGAGGCATAATCAAGTAATGAAGAATTTTCAAATGGGGAACAAGGAGGTGAGGTTGGACAAGTTTGCGCAAATGAATTGAAGGTTTGCTCAAGTGATGATGGCTCTTGATAAGTGGAGTATGAACTATCATATGCTTTCTGGTTTTGGTCCTCCATCCACAATGTGAATCATTGTAGAATTCATCACAGTATGGATCATCTTGTGGCATTGGTTGACAATTTTGCATGAATTTATTGAAAGCATAATCAAGAGATGATGTCTCTTGCTGAGTATCATATGGAGCACTAGAATTCCCTTTCCAGCCATCGTTAGGGTTAGTATCATACCAGTATGATTTACTTTGTGGCTCTGGGAGGAAATTCCTTTCACTTGATTGTTCACACTCTTGTTGATATGCACAGACACCATGAGAATAATGACATAAATCATTTTGTGGTTCTGGACAATATCTCATGTGATTTGCTTGATTAATTTGTGGCTCTGGAGCATATCTCAATTGATTGGAGTGCTCAGAACTTGCAATTTCTTGGTGATACTCCCGGCCACTATTAGAATAATGACTTGAATCATTTTGTGATGGTGGGTAATATCCCATGAAAATTTGTTTGATCATAAGATGAGTTGAACTCCATTTGAATTTTTTAAAACACAACACCAATGAAAATTGAAATTCATGTCACCGAGAAGAATTTCTTAGTGAGGCAATAACTCAAACACCTTGGTGTCAATTTAAAATAGAAAACAAAAACAAAGAAAATGCTTAATCTAGACTTCTGACCAACTTAATCATTATCGATCTAAATCAATCCCCGGCAACGGCGCCAAAAACATGATGGGTGAAAATTAGATTTCCACACAAACTCACCGGCAAGTGTACCGGGTCGCATCAAGTAGTAATAACTCACAAGAGTAAGGTCGATCCCACAGGGATTGATGGATCAAGCAACTTTAGTAAGTGATCAGTTTAGTCAAGCTAACAGTGGTGAATGGAGTGAAAATTTGATAACAGAATGTAAATGACAAGAAATTTAAAGTTGCAAAAAATAAATGAGCAGAAACGTAAAGAGCAAGGAATGTAAATTGGCAAAATCATAAATGACAAGAAAGGTAAATTTGCATCAGATCTAACTTGCAGGAAGTAATTGACAGAACCTTAAAGAACAAGGAATGTAAATTGCATCAAATGTAAAGGGGGCTGGGTGCTGGAGAATTAAATGAAAGCAGTAAATCAAACAATTGAAGAGATCTTGAGAACAAGTAATCAGGAAATTTAAAGTGCAGGAAAATTAAATTCAGATCTCAGTAAGCTCAAACGAAGAATTGCAGAAAGTAAAATTGCAGAAGAGAAGATTCAGAAACTGAAATTTCATAAACCAAATTGAATTCAATACTTGAAATGTAAAAATGAAGAAAAATTAAAGTGTTTCAAAGAGAACTTTCTATTCTACTCCTACTCCTACTCCTATTGCTCTCTAGCAGAGCCAGCCTTCCTAATGAAATGAAATTGATGCCTTTATATAGGCTTTACAAAATAAAAATTAAATTGAAAACAAATTACAATTTAAATGAAATTCCTAATATAGCTTTTTCTTGTGCTTTTGAGTGATGTCCATGGGTTTGAATTGGAATTAATTGAGCCAGAGTTGCACTTAGAGTGGGCTCTTTTGGTTTGACCTTGCTTGAGAGTGGGTCAGGGTTGCTTGGTTAGCTCCCAAGGGAGTGCTCCGTTTGGTTTTGTGAACTTGGCATTCACTTTTGTGCCAAATTGGTGCTCCTTGTGTGCGCTTGGCCTCCCCTAGCGTTCAATAAGTGAATGCTACGTTGCCTTTATGAACGCTGGCCTTACTCCTTTGGTGCTCCCTCTTGATTGAGTGCGGTAAAGTTCACAAAAGTGAACATGGCATTCAAACTCTTGAACGCTGCCTCTTGTTTTGCTTTGTGCGCGCCCAGCTTTCCTTGGTTCCTAGCCCGAAAATGTTAGCTATAGTGAACGTAGCGTTCACTTTGCTGAACGTGGTTTCTTGGCATGCTGAGTGCTCTCCTTTGATGAGCGCTCCGTTAGAAATATTGAGCGCTGGCCTTTGTTGAGTGCTATTTTTTGGGCCTTAAAGATTCCTATCACTTGTGCTTCAATCTCATGTCAGCTTTCTAACGTAACTGGAAGCGCATCAATTGGACATCTGTAGCTCAAGTTATGGTCATTGAAGAAGGCATGGTCGCGCTGTTTGGAAGGCCGAAAACGTTCAATTTAGTGAATGTGGCATTCACTTTAGTGAACGCTGGCTGTTTGGTGGCCAACGTTTAGTGCCAGCTTCTGAGGCCTAAACTTGATGTTCACCCCATACTATTATATATCGTTGGAAAGCTCTGGATGTCTACTTTCTAATGCATTTGAGTGTGCATCATTCCAAGCTTTACACCTCAAGTTATGTTCCTTGGAAGGTGAAGAGGTCAGCTGGCCTTACTGCAGGTTGATACTATATTCATCTTTGCACTTTCAGGGTAAGTTTTCTCCCTCAGATTTAGTGTCTACCATGCAGTGCCATATATGCTTGGAAAGCTCTAGATTCCTACTTTTCAATGCCACTTGAATCACCTCATTTAGAGTTTTGTCGCTCGAGTTATTCTTGTTGGAGTGTAAAGAGGTTAGGGTTGCAAATCCTCTTTGCTCCTCCTTGAGTCTGTTTCCACTCTTTTGCCACCTTGGGGTTGTGATTCTTCTTTTAGTGCTTTTATTGCTCCTTCTCCTTTAACTTTTAACCTATCGTCAACTAAATAAATACTTCAAAGCCTTGTCATAATCATCAATTCTTGCATCATCATATTATCAACTAAATCTTGCAAGAAATCTAATGAAAATGCATAAAATTACCAATGTTTGATTGAATCTAAACAAACATGAAATTTGATAAACCACTATTTTATGCTTTATAATGTGTTTAATTGTGTGGTTTTATCATGATTTTTACCCACTTACTCATATGATTAGCATACATTTATATTTCCTTCCTAAAATTATTACATGATTAAAAACTTGCTCCCTAGAGACTTTTAATTACGCATTTTAATTCTCCTTTATTCCATTTGATGCCGTGATCTGTGTGTTAAATGTTTCAGGCTTTATAGGGCATGAATGAATTGGAGATTGGAAAGGAAGCTTGCAAAAATGGAAGGAACACAAGAAATTGAGGAGATGACCTGTGAGAAGTGACGCGGTCGCATGGCTCACGCGACCGCGCGAAAGAGAGGAAATGGCAGTGACGCAGCCGCATGGCTCACGCAACTGCTTGGATTGGAATAGCACAGGTGACGCGGAGGCGTGGACGACGCGCCCGCGTGCAAAAGCAAAATGCCAAACGACGCATCTGCAAGAATGACGCGATCGCGTGACGTGCGCGATCTGCATAATCTGCAGAATCGTTGGGGGCGATTTTGGGCCCTGTTTCGACCCAGTTTTTGGCCCGAAAAAGCAGACTAGAGCCAGAGGACATGATGAAACCAAAACAACATTCATTCTACACAGTTTTAGTTTTAGATCTAGTCTTACTCCTCCTCTAGGTTTTCTCTCTACACATTCATAGTTCTTATGATTTTTATTTTCTATTGCTCTTTGCGTTGGGATATTGAGAAGAGTTATTACCTCATCAAGACTTCGTCATTCTAGTTCGTTTTCTTTACTTGGCTTTACTCTTCCATGTCCTTTAATTTACCCAATTTTACTATTGGATTATTTTAGAATTCATTAATACAAGAGTTACTTTTATTTTTAATTGATTCCTTTGAGTTTTATTTATCATGTCTTTCTTTAATTCCCTTTCCTACGTTATGTCATAATGAGCGAGTAGTTTCCTAACTTGATGGGGAGTTGATTGAAAGAAACCCTTGAGATAGAATGCTCAAAAGAGAAATTGTAATTGGGTTTATTGTTGGATTGCTCTCTAGTCACTAACGCCAGTCCTTCCAAGTAAGCGGATTGGGACTTGTGAATAGAAACAGCATTCCAACTTGTTTGAGTTTCCCTTACCTAGTAAGGGATAACTAAACAGAACAACCTTCAATTATCAATTAATCTTGAGAGTACTGCAACAAGAATAGGGCTTCCAACTAATCTACTCCCAGTCAAGGATTTTATTTAAATTACTTAATTTCCCCAATTTAATTTTCTGTTTATTCAACTCAAACTCTTTTTGAAAACCCCTGATTAATAAATTAGCACACCTTTCTGCAACTTGTTGGGAGACGACCTGGGGTTCATACTCCCAGTATTTTAATTTTAATTTTTGTGATAACCCTTCTAAATTGATAAGCGGATTTCTGGTTGGTTAAGAACTATACTTACAACGCATATCTTATAACAATTCTTAACTCGCCAATTTTCGCCACGTCAATTTTTGGCCCCGTTGCCGGGGAGTTGCAATAGAGTGCTAAAGTTATTAATTGGAATTTTATTTATTTGCATTTTATTTTATTTTGCTACTATGAGCTGATTGTTTCTTTCTCTAGATGACGCGTTCACTTCCTGATCTAAGCTTGCCAGTATTCAATCCTGAGATTGAAAGAACTATTCACGAATAAGGCAAGCTCGGCGTCGGTTAGTCCTCTCAGAGGATGGATCTGAAACGTCATTTGAGGAAGAAACCAGCCCCCGTTCTACTGATTCGGTTGATTTATGTGTAGGTGACATGGCAGCACCTAGGAGAGTTACTATCCGGAGGCTGGAGCCCCTGATTTTACAATGCAACCGTTTCAAGCGCATCACCCAGCGGTGGCTACAGACTTTGAAATAAAGACTGCACTGCTCAATTTGATGCCCAAGTTTCATGGCTTACCTGCTCAATAGCCTATTAAGCACCTGAGAGATTTTCAAGCAGCCTGTTCTACTCTCAGGCGTGATGGTGCAGATGAAACTTCAATTCTGCTAAAAGTCTTCCCGTTTTCTCTTGAGGGAAAGACAAGAGAGTGGTACTACACTCAACCCGCAGCAACTGTATCCAACTGGGATACACTTAGAAGAGAATTTTTGGAAAAATTCTTTCCAGCTAAAGTTACTGATAAACTGAGGAAAGACATCTCCATGATTGTTCAGGATGAATCCGAGACTCTCTATGAATACTGGGAGCACTTCAATAATCTTCTGGAAGCTTGCCCCCACCATATGATTGACAAGATAATGTTACTCGGTTACGTCACACAGGGCATGAGGCCCCAAGATAAGACCGCATTGGAAAGTGCTAGCAATGGGTCTATGAAAAAGTACAAGACCACTGATGAGGCATGGCAATTGATCAGCGACTTAGCTGAATCCACTCGGAATCACAGGCAGAAACAAGGCCGTTCAAAAGCCGTTGCAGAAGTATCCTCTAGCAGAGAGACTGCTGCTCTAACTCAGAGTATCTGTGAAATGACCAACTTGCTGAAGCAGATGTAATTGAATCAACAACAAGTTCAGCAAGCTCAACCTTTTCCACCACAGCAAAGCCAACAGTTAGTCCCATAGAGAGTTTGCGGAATCTGTGCTGATTATAGCCATTATACTGATGAATGTCCGCAGCTCCAACAGGAAGACAACACCGTGGTAGCCACTCATAACTTTTATGACCGCCCCAACCAAGGGTACAATCAAGGTGGCAATTACAGCCATGGATGGCAAGACAATTCTAACCAGAATTGGAGGGACAACAACAACAGAGGAGGCAGAGACAATCAAGGAAATCAGAGGTGGAATAACAACAATAACAGGCAGTAGAACCAGAACCAGCCTTACAGAGCACCTCACTTGAGGCAATCCCAAGGACCACAGAATAACCAACAGCAGACCTCTCAAATTACTTATCCTTCCTCATCTTCTAATGATGACTTACTAAAATCTATTGATCGGAGACAACAGACCATGACAAATAACTTTTATGCTACACTAAATAGTCTGAACGCTACTTTGCAAGCTCTTGTCTCACAGATTGGATCAATGAATAACTCCAATAACCAGCCTTTGAGCTCCAGTAGAATCCCCTCTCAACCATTACCCAATCCCAAGGGTGACATTAATGCCATCACCCTCAGGTCCGGAACCACACTGCAGGAGAGGAATCAGGAGGAGCCAAGCCCACCGGAAAATGCCTTAGCTGAAGAGGCAGTGGAAATAGAAGATGTTGAAGAGGAAGAGGACATACAGGACATAGCCGAAAAAGAAGAAATTCAGCCACAGGAGGAAGCACCACAGGGCGCAGATACTGCAGAAGGCACCACTCCCATTCCATTCTCACAACTTGCAAGGAAGCCCAGGAAGCAGCTGGAACCTGATCCCAAAATGGTAGAGATATTCAAAAAGGTTGAGGTAACTGTTCCTCTTTTTTATGTTATTCAACAGGTACCTAAATATGCAAAGTTTCTAAAAGATTTATGTATACATAAAGAAAAAATTAATGAATTAGAAACTATTCCTTTAGGTAGTTCCATATTTGCTTTAATGGGAGGTTTACCTGAAAAGTGTAGTGACCCAGGTCCATGTATGGTTAATTGTACTATTGATGGTGTGGTATTTTCTGACTGCATGTGTGATTTAGGAGCATGTGTGAGTATAATACCTTTGTCTATATATGATATTTTGAGGCTCCTGATGAGCGGATAATTTATACGCTTTTTGGCATTGTTTTTAGTATGTTTTTAGCATGTTTTAGTTAGTTTTTATTATATTTTTATTAGTTTTTATTTAAAATTCACTTTTCTGGACTTTACTATGAGTTTGTGTCTTTTTCTGTGATTTTAGGTATTTTCTGGCTGAAATTGAGGGACCTGAGCAAAAATCTGATTCAGAGACTGAAAAAGGACTGCAGATGCTATTGGATTCTGACCTCCCTGCACTCGAAGTGGATTTTCTGGAGCTATAGAAGCCCAATTGGTGCGCTCTCAATTGCGTTGGAAAGTAGACATCCTGGGCTTTCCAGAAATATATAATAGTCCATACTTTGCCCGAGATTTGATGCCCAAACTGGCGTTCAAAGTCAGCTCAAGAATTCCCAGCGTTAAACGCCGGAACTGGCACCAAAGTGGGAGTTATACGCCCAAACTGGCACAAAAGCTGGCGTTTAACTCCAGAAAAAGTCTCTACACGAAAATGCTTCAATGCTCAGCCCAAGCACACACCAAGTGGGCCCGGAAGTGGATATTTACGTCATTTACTCATTTTTTGTAAACCTTAAGCTACTAGTTCTCTATAAATAGGACCTTTTGCTATTACACACTAATAGACACCTTTCATATACTTTCATAGTTCTTTTCACGTTTTGGGGCTGGCCTCATGGCCATGCCTAGACCATGTTCTTATGTATTTTCAATGGTGGAGTCTCTAACACACCATAGATTAAGGTGTGGAGCTCTGCTGTACCTCGAGTATTAATGCAATTACTTTTGTTCTTCTATTCAATTCAGCTTGTTCTTGTTCTAAGATATCACTTGTTCTTCAACTTGATGAATGTGATGATCCGTGACACTCATCATCATTCTCACCTATGAACGTGTGCCTGACAACCACCTCTGTTCTACCTTCGATTGAGTGTTTATCTCTTGGATTCCTTAATCAGAATCTTCGTGGTATAAGCTAGAATTGATGGCGGCATTCTTGAGAATCCGGAAGGTCTAAACCTTGTCTGTGGTATTTTGAGTAGGATTCAAGGATTGAATGACTGTGACGAGCTTCAAACTCGTGATTTTGGGGCGTTAGTGACAGACGCAAAAGAATCACTGGATTCTATTCCGACATGATCGAGAACCGACAGATGAATAGCCGTGCCGTGACAGGGTGCGTTGAACATTTTCACTGAGAGGACGGGATTGTAGCCACTGACAACGGTGATGCCCAACATACAGCTTGCCATGGAAAGGAGTAAGAAGGATTGGATGAAGACAGTAGGAAGCAGAGAGACGGAAGGGACAAAGCATCTTCATACGCTTATCTGAAATTCTCACCAATGAATTACATAAGTATCTCTATCTTTATTTTATGTTTTATTTATCTTTTAATCTTTCATCCTCCATAACCATTTGAATCCGCCTGACTGAGATTTACAAGATGACCATAGCTTGCTTCATACCAACAATCTCCGTGGGATCGACCCTTACTCACGTAAGGCTTATTACTTGGACGACCCAGTGCACTTGCTGGTTAGTTGTGCGAAGTTGTGATAAAGAGTTGAGATTACAATTGAGCGTACCATGTTGATGGCGCCATTGATGATCACAATTTCGTGCACCAAGTTTTTGGCGCCGTTGCCGGGGATTGTTCGAGTTTGGACAACTGACGGTTCATCTTGTTGCTTAGATTAGGTATTTTTCAGAATTTTTAAGAATAAATTCTAGAGTTTCAAGGTGATGTTCCCACCATCACACAAGCTGATTGATTCTCATCAATTTAGCTATTGAATGTAATGTCCTGCTGAAGCTTGGCCAAACATGTCTAATCTTTTTAGACTGAAGCTTTAGACTAACATTGTATGATTCCTGGAATTCTTATTAAAAGTTTTGATTCCCTTTATTTTCTTTTCTATATAATTTTCGAAAATCACAAAAAAAAAAAAAAGAAAAAAAAATGTATAAAACCATAAAAACCAAAAATATTTTATGAGTCTAGTATTAATTTTTAAGTTTGGTGTCAATTGCATGTTTCTGTTCTTCTTGCATTTTTCGAATTCATGCATGTTCTTCATTGATCTTCAGGTTGTTCTTGATGACTTCATTGCTTTGATCTTCAAATTCTCTTATTTTGTATGTTTTGTTGTTTCTTACATGCATTTTTACATTGTTATAGTCCTTAGTATACAAACTTTTAAGTTTGATGTCCTGCATGCATTGTTTATTTTATCTTAGTTGCATTCTTATTGTTTCTCATCATTAAAAATTCAAAAATATTTTTCAAAATTGTGTCTTTTCAAGTCAATAATACAGAGAATTGAAGATTCAGAACATACAGTAGAGGAATTATACAGAAAAAGTTGGGCGTTCAAAATGCCCAGTGAAGAAGGAAAACTGGCGTTTAAACGCCAGCCAGGGTACCTTGCTGGGCGTTTAACGCCCAAAAAGGTAGAGATTTGGGCGTTAAACGCCAGAATGGGCACCATTCTGGGCGTTTAACGCCAGGATGACACAAGAGGGAAGATTTTGTTTTTAATTCATATTTTTTTTTATGTTTTCAAAATTTTTCAAAATTAAATTTTCAATCATATCTTTTTTATTTCTAATTTCAAAATCTTTTTCAAAAATCACTTTATTTCTTTCCCAACTCTAATTTTTGAAAATCATTTTTCAATTTTTCAAAATTATTTCAAAATTCTTTACTTTAATTTCGAAAATTCTTCCCCTCTTCTCACATCCTTCTAGTTAAGAACTAACACTCCTCCATTATCAGTAATTCGAATTTTATCTCTCTTGATAAGTTCAAATTCTTCTACCTCCTCCTTCTATTCTTCTTTTCCTCTGACACCTCAAGGAATCTCTATACTGTGACATAGAGGATTCCATATTTTCTTGCTCTCTTCTCTTTCATATGAGCAGGAGCAAAGACAAAGGCATTCTTGTTGAGGCTGATCCTGAACCTGAAAGGACCTTAAAGCGAAAGCTAAGAGAAGCTAAGGCACAACTCTCTGTAGAGGACCTAACAGAAATCTTCAAACTAGAAGAAGACATGGCAGCCGAAAACAACAACAATGCCAACAATGCAAGGAAGGTGCTTGGTGACTTTACTGCACCTACTCCTGATTTCTATGGGAGAAGCATCTCAATCCCTGCCATTGGAGCAAACAACTTTGAGCTTAAGCCTCAATTAGTTTTTCTAATGCAACAGAATTGCAAGTTTCATGGACTTCCATTGGAAGATCCTCATCAGTTCTTAGCTGAATTCTTGCAAATCTGTGACACTGTCAAGACCAATGGGGTTGACCCTGAGGTCTACAGACTTATGCTTTTTCCTTTTGCTGTAAGAGACAGAGCTAGGACATGGTTGGATTCACAACCTAAAGAAAGCTTGAACTCTTGGGAAAAGCTAGTCAATGCCTTCTTGGCAAAGTTCTTTCCACCTCAAAAATTGAGCAAGCTTAGAGTGGAAGTCCAAACTTTTAGACAGAAGGATGGTGAGTCCCTCTATGAAGCTTGGGAGAGATATAAGCAATTGATCAGAAGGTGCCCTTCTGACATGCTTTCAGAATGGAGCATCATAGGAATCTTCTATGATGGTCTGTCTAAACTATCCAAGATGTCATTGGATAGCTCTGCTGGAGGATCTCTCCATCTGAAGAAGACGCCTGCAGAAGCTCAAGAACTCATTGAAATGGTTGCAAATAACCAATTCATGTACACTTCTGAAAGGAATCCTGTGAATAATGGGACAAGTCAAAAGAAAGGAGTTCTTGAGATTGACACTCTGAATGCCATATTGGCTCAGAACAAAATATTGACTCAGTAAGTCAATATGATTTCTCAAAGCCTGTCTGGAATGCAAGCTGCACCAGCCAGTACTAAGGATGCTTCATCTGAAGAAGAAGCTTATGATCCTGAGAACCCATCTATGGAAGAGGTGAATTACATGGGAGAACCATATGGAAACACCTATAATCCTTCATGGAAAAAATCATCCAAATCTCTCATGGAAGGATCAACAGAGACCTCAACAAGGTTTCAACAACAATAATGGTGGAAGAAATAGGTTTAGCAATGGCAAGCCTTTTCCATCATCTTCTCATCAACAGACAGAGAATTCTAGGCAGAGCCACTCTGACTTAGCAACCATGGTCTCTGATCTAGTTAAAACCACTAAAAGTTTCATGACTGAAACAAGGTCCTCCATTAGAAATTTGGAGGCACAAGTGGGTCAGCTGAGCAAGAAAGTTACTGAACTCCCTCCTAGTACTCTTCCAAGCAATATAGAAGAGAACCCAAAAGGAGAGTGCAAGGCCATAAACACAATCAACATGGCTGAATTTGGAGAGGAGGAAGAGGCAGTGATCGCCACTGAGGAAAACCTCAATGGACGTCCACTGGCCTCCAATGAGTTCCCTAATGAGGAACCATAGGAATCTGAGGCTCATAATGAGACAATAGAGATTCCATTGGATTTACTTCTGCCATTCATGAGCTCTGATGAGTATTCTTCCCTGAAGAGGATGAAGATGTTACTGAAGAGCAAGTTGCTAAGTACCTTGGAGCAATCATGAAGCTAAATGACAAGTTATTTGGTAATGAGACTTGGGAGAATGAACCTCCATTGCTCATCAAAGAACTGGATGACTTCACTAGGCAGAGATTACCTCAAAAGAGACAGGACCCTGGAAAGTTCTCAATCCCTTGTACCATAGGCACCATGACCTTTGAGAAGGCTCTGTGTGACCTAGGGTCAAGCATAAACCTTATGCCTCTCTCTGTAATGGAGAAGCTAGGGATCATTGAGGTACAAGCTGCAAGAATCTCATTAGAGATGGCAGACAATTCAAAGAAACAAGCTTATGGACTTGTAGAGGATGTCTTGGTAAAGGTTGGAGACCACCACATCCCTGCTGATTTCATAGTCCTAGAGACTGGAAAGTGCATGGATGAGTCCATCATCCTTGGCAGACCCTTCCTAACCACAGCAAAGGTTGTGATTGATGTTGACAGAGGAGAATTGATCATTCAAGTGAATGAAGAATCCCTTGTGTTTAAGGCTCAAGGATATCCCTCTGTAACCATGGAGAGGAAGCATGAAGAGCTTCTCTCAAAACAGAGTCAAACAGAGCCCCCACAGTCAAATTCTAAGTTTGGTGTTGGGAGGCCACAACCAAACTCTATGTTTGGTGTTGAACCCCCACATTCAAACTCTAAGTTTGGTGTTGGGAGGTTCCAACATTGCTCTGAACATCTGTGAGGCTCTATGAGAGCCCACTGTCAAGCTACTGACATTAAAGAAGCGCTTGTTGGGAGGCAACCCAATGTCATATTTATCTATTTTCCATTGTTATTTTATGTTTTCTGTAGGTTGATGATCATGTGAAGTCACAAAAATAATTGAAAAAGCAAAAATAGAATGAAAAACAGAGAAAAAAATAGCACACCCTGGAGGAAAAGCTTGCTGGCGTTTAAACGCCAGTAAGGGCAGCAAATGGGCGTTTAACGCCAGGAATGGGCAAGGAGCTAGCGTTAAACGCCAGAAAAGGGCAGCAGCCCGGCGTTTAACACCAGAATTGGCAGAAAGGGCGTTTTTGCACGCCACTCGGTGCAGGGATGAGCTATCCTTGACACCTCAGGATCTGTGGACCCCACAGGATCCCTACCTACCCCACCTCTCTCTCTTCTTCACCTATTCACCAATCACCTCAATACCTCTTCCCCAAAAACCCCTCACCTATCAAATCCCACCATTCTCTTCACCACTCACATCCATCCTTCATAAAACCCCACCTAACTCACCATCCAAATTCAAACCACTTTCCCTCCCAAACCCACCCATACTAGCCGAACCCTACACCCCTCTCAACTCCTATATAAACCCATCTTCACTCTTTCATTTTCACACTACCTCAACACCATTTCTCCTCCTTGGCCGAACCACAAAGCCTCCTCCATCTCCTCTATTTTTCTTCTTCTTCTACTCTTCTCTTTCCTCTTTTGCTCGAGGACGAGCAAACCTTCTAAGTTTGGTGTGGTACAAGCATTGCTTTTTGTTTTTCCATAACCATTTATGGCAGCTAAGGCCGGAGAAACCTCTAGAAAGAGGAAAGGGAAGGCAAAAGCTTTCACCTCCGAGTCATGGGAGATGGAGAGATTCCTCTCAAGGGTGCATCAAGACCATTTCTATGAAGTTGTGACCATGAAGAAGGTGATCCTCGAGGTCCCTTTTAAACTCAAAAAGAGTGAATATCCGGAAATCCGAGATGAGATCCAAAGAAAAGGTTGGGAAGTTCTTACCAACCCCATTCAACAAGTCGGGATCTTAATGGTTCAAGAGTTCTATGCTAATGCATGGATCATGATCAAAGTGTGAACCCGGACCCTAGGAATTGGCTTACAATGGTCCGAGGGAAATACTTAGATTTCAGTCCAGAAAATGTAAGGTTGGCATTCAACTTGCCTATGATGCAAGGAGATGCACACCCCTACACTAAAAGGGTCAACTTTGATCAAAGGTTGGACCAAGTCCACATGGACATATGTGAGGAGGGCGTTCAATGGAAGAGAGATTCAAGAGGGAAGCCAGTTCAACTAAGAAGGCATGACCTCAAGCCCGTGGCTAGGGGATGGTTGGAGTTCATCCAACGCTCAATCATTCCCACTAGCAACCGGTCCGAAGCTACTATAGACCAGGCTATCATGATACATAGCATCATGATTGGAAAAGAAGTGAAAGTTCATGAGGTTATATCCCAAGAACTCTAAAAGGTGGCGGACAAGTCCTCCACTATGGCAAGGTTAGCCTTCCCTCATCTCATTTGTCACCTCTGCAATTCGGCTGGAATTGACATAGAGGAAGACATCCTCATTAATGAGGATAAGCCCATCACTAAGAAAAGGATGGAACAAACAAGAGATCCCACTCATGGACAAGAGCTTGAGGAATTTCCTCATCATGAAATCCCTGAGATACCTCAAGGGATGCATCTTCCTCCACAAAACTATTGGGAGCAATTCAACACCTCCCTAGGAGAATTAAGTTCCAACATGGGACAACTAAGGGTGGAGCACCAAGAACATTCCATCCTCCTCCATGAAATTAGAGAAGATCAAAGAATCATGAGAGAGGAGCAACAAAGGCAAGGAAGAGACATTGAGGAGCTCAAGCACTCCATAAGATCTTCAAGAGGAAGAACAAGCCGTCATCACTAAGGTGGACCCGTTCTTTAACTTCATTGTTCTTTATTTTCCTGTTTTTCGAAAATTGTGCGTTATGTTTATTTATGTTTGTGTCTTTATTACATGATCATTAGTGTCTAAGTCCATCACCTTTCTTAAATGAAAAATGTTTTTAATTGAAAAGGAAAAAGAAGTACATGAATTTTGAATTTTAAAACAGTTTAATTATTTTGATGTGGTGGCAATGCTATTATTTTTCTGAATGAATGCTTGAACAGTGCATATTTTTTAATTTATTTGTTTATGAATATTAAAATTGTTGGCTCTTGAAAGAATGAAAGGAAAAGGAGAAATGTTATCTGATGATCTGAAAAATCATAAAATTGATTCTTGAAGCAAGAAAAAGTAGTGAAAAACTTGCAAAAAAAAAAAGAGAGAAAAAGCAAGCAGAAAAAGCCAATACCCCTTTAAACCAAAAGGCAAGGGTGATAAAAAGGATCCAAGGCTTTGAGCATCAGTGGATAGGAGGGCCCACAGGAATAAAATCCTGGCCTAAGCGGCTAAACCAAGCTGTCCCTAACCACATGCTTGTGGCGTGAAGGTGTCAAGTGAAAACTTGAGACTGAGCGGTTAAAGTCGAGGTCCAAAGCAAAAATAAGAGTGTGCTTAAGAACCCTGTACACCTCTAATTGGGGACTCTAGCAAAGCTGTTATGTGTCTGTGGCATTTATGTATCCGGTGGTAATACTGGAAAACAAAGTGCTTAGGGCCACGGCCAAGACTCATAAAGTAGCTGTGTTCAAGAATCAACATACTTAACTAGGAGCGTCAGTAACACTATCTGGATTCTGAGTTCCTATAGATTCCAATCATTCTAAACTTCAAAGGATAAAGTGAGATGCCAAAATTGTTCAGAAGCAAAAAGCTAAAAGCCCCGCTCATCTAATTAATACTGATCTTCATAGATGTTTTTGGAATTCATTGTATATTCTCTTCTTTTTATCCTATTTTTTTTCAGTTGCTTGGGGACAAGCAACAATTTAAGTTTGGTGTTGTGATGAGCGGATAATTTATACGCATTTTGGCATTGTTTTTAGTATGTTTTTAGCATGTTTTAGTTAGTTTTTATTATATTTTTATTAATTTTTATTTAAAATTCACTTTTCTGGACTTTACTATGAGTTTGTGTGTTTTTCTGTGATTTCAGGTATTTTCTGGCTGAAATTGAGGGACCTGAGCAAAAATCTGATTCAGAGGCTGAAAAAGGACTACAGATGCTGTTGGATTCTGACCTCCCTGCACTCGAAGTAGATTTTCCGGAGCGACAGAAGCCCAATTAGCGCGCTCTCAATTGCGTTGGAAAGTAGACATCCTGGGCTTTCCAGCAATGTATAATAGTTCATACTTTGCTTGAGATTTGATGGCCCAAACCGGCGTTCAAAGTCAGCTCAAGAATTCCCAGCGATAAACGCCGGAACTGGCACCAAAGTGGTAGTTAAATGCCCAAACTGGCATAAAAGGTGGCGTTTAACTCCAGAAAAAGTCTCTACACGAAAATGCTTCAATGCTCAGCCCAAGCACACACCAAGTGGGCCCGGAGGTGGATATTTACGTCATTTACTCATTTTTTGTAAACCCTAAGCTACTAGTTCTCTATAAATAGGACCTTTTGCTACAAACAGACACCTTTCATATACTTTCATAGTTATTTTCACGTTTTGGGGCTGGCCTCATGGCCATGCCTAGACCATGTTCTTATGTATTTTCAACGGTGGAGTCTCTACACACCATAGATTAAGGTGTGGAGCTCTGCTGTACCTTGAGTATTAATGCAATTACTATTGTTCTTCTATTCAATTTAGCTTGTTCTTGTTCTAAGATATCATTTGTTCTTCAACTTGATGAATGTGATGATCCGTGACACTCATCATCATTCTCACCTATGAACGTGTGCCTGACAACCACCTCCGTTCTACCTTCGATTGAGTGTTTATCTCTTGGATTCCTTAATCAGAATCTTCGTGGTATAAGCTAGAATTGATGGCGGCATTCTTGAGAATCCAGAAGGTCTAAACCTTGTGTGTGGTATTCTGAGTAGGATTCAAGGATTGAATGACTGTGACAAGCTTCAAACTCGTGATTGTGGGGCGTTAGTTACAAACGCAAAAGAATCACTAGATTCTATTCCGACATGATCGGGAACCGACAGATGAATAGCCGTGCCGTGACAGGGTGCGTTGAACATTTTCACTGAGAGGATGAGATTGTAGCCACTGACAACGGTGATGCCCAACATACAGCTTGCCATGGAAAGGAGTAAGAATGATTGGATGAAGACAGTAGGAAAGCAGAGAGACGGAAGGGACAAAGCATCTTCATACGCTTATCTGAAATTCTCACCAATGAATTACATAAGTATCTCTATCTTTATTTTATGTTTTATTTATCTTTTAATCATTCATCCTCCATAACCATTTGAATCTGCTTGACTGAGATTTACAAGATGACCATAGCTTGCTTCATACCAACAATCTCCGTGGGATCGACCCTTACTCACGTAAGGTTTATTACTTGGACGACCCAGTGCACTTGCTGGTTAGTTGTGCGAAGTTGTGATAAAGAGTTGAGATTACAATTGAGCGTACCATGTTGATGGCGCCATTGATGATCACAATTTCATGCACCAGCTCCCTCCCTTAAAAAGGTCGGCAGCTCGTTTTGTGTTAGCAGATAAAAGCATTATTACAGTGGTTGGAGTTGCTGAAGATGTATTAGTGGGCATTAAGGGGCTCACATTCCCCACTAATTTTTATATCCTGGAGATGCCCCAAAATGACTCAGAGAAGCCATCATCAATCCTACTTGGAAGACCATTCCTGAAGACATCAAAGTTCAAATTGGATGCTTTTTCAGGAACATACTCTTTTGAAATAGATGGCCGAGTAGTAATCTTCAATCTGAATGGAGTTATGAAGCATCCTCCGGAGGACCATTCTATCCTCCAGTGTGACATTATAGATGAAACTGTGGCTGAAGTTCACCAGGAGGAATTTGAAGAGAAGTACATAGGACAAGGTCCAAGTGTGGGGACATTCTCAGAGGACAATAACAGTGCTTTACCATTGTTACCAGCTCCAGACAACCCAGAGCATGACCATGATCAGAAGTTAGAATTAAAACCCCTTCCTCCATACCTCAAATATGCTTACCTTGAAGATGAGCAGAAGTTTCCAGTTATCATTGCACGGGAACTCACTTCTCAACAAGAAGAGAAGTTACTTAGTGTGCTGAGGAGGCACAAGAAGGCAATTGGGTGAAGTTTGGCAGATATAGTAGGCATCAACCCTCAAGTATGTGAGCACAGAATATTTTTAGAAGAGGGAGCAAGGCCCGTTCGTCAACCCCAGTGAAGACTGAACCCCACTATCTTAGAGGTTGTCAAGAAGGAAGTGACTAGACTACTGGAGGCAGATATCATCTATCCCATCTCAGACAGTGAATGGGTAAGCCCAGTACAAGTGGTGCCAAAGAAGTCTAGAGTCACTACAGTGAAGAATGAGCATGGAGATCTCATTGCAACCAGAGTTCAGAACACCTGGAGGGTCTGCATTGACTACAGACGCCTCAACCAAGCCACTCGTAAGGATCACTATCCTCTTCCATTCATTGATCAAATGCTGGATCGCCTGTCAGGTAAATCACATTATTGTTTTTTAGATGGTTACACAGGTTATTTCCAGATTCATATAGCTCCTGAGGATCAGGAAAAGACTACTTTTACATGTCCTTTTGGGACTTATGCTTACAAGAGATTGCCCTTTGGCTTGTGCAATGCACCAACTACCTTCCAAAGGTGCATGATGAGTCTTTTCTCTGATCTTATTGAGGACTGTATGGAAGTTTTTATGGATGATTTTAGTGTTTATGGCGATTCCTTTAGCCTTTGCTGAGATGGATTATCTAGAGTATTAGATAGATGTGTCAGTACAAACCATGTATTAAATTTTGAAAAATTTCACTTTATGGTAAAACAGGGTATTGCACTAGGACATGTTGTGTCTAATACTGGCATTTCTGTAGATCCAGCAAAGGTGGATGTTATTTCTAGTTTACCTTACCCCTCTTCTGTGAGGGAAGTCCATTCGTTCCTTGGCCATGCAGGTTTTTACAGGAGATTCATTAAGGACTTCAGTAAGGTAGCACTTCCCTTATCCAGGCTACTGCAGAAAGATATTGAGTTCGAGTTCAGTAAGGATTGCAAACAAGCGTTTGATAAGCTGAAGGCCGCCCTGACTCAAGCTCCAATTGTGAGAGGACCAGACTGGAGCCAGCCATTCGAAATAATGTGCGACGCCTCCAACCTTGCAGTAGGAGCAGCACTGGCTCAGCGTGAAGGTAAGGATCCTTTTGTTATCGCTTATGTGTCTAAAACTTTAGATGCCGCTCAGTCCAATTACACTACTACTGAGAAAGAGCTTCTTGCTATTGTTTTTGCTCTGGATAAATTCCGAGCTTATTTACTTGGTACGAAGGTAGTAGTGTACTCAGACCACGCAGCTCTAAAGTATCTATTAGCTAAAAAGGAGTCCAAACCAAGGCTTATACGTTGGATACTGCTATTACAAGAATTTGATTTAGAAATTAAGGATAGGAGTGGTAACCAGAATTTAGTGGCAGACCATTTGAGTCGCCTTGAGCACATTACAGATGACCCCACTCCTATAGCTGATAATTTCCCATTTGATAACCTGCAAGCAGTATCAGAGGTAGTCGCTTGGCATGCACCTGTAGCTAATTATCTAGTTAGCCGCACCTTTCTTCCAAACTTTTCTAAGCATCAAAGAGACAAGCTGAAAAGTGAGTCTAAATATTATATATGGGATGACCCATATTTATGGAGATGTGGCGCTGACCAGGTAATTAGACGTTGTGTGCCTCAATCAGAATTCCAGTCCATCTTAGAGGCCTGTCACTCATCTGAGAGTGGAGGACATTTTGGCCCTCAAAGAACAGTTAGAAAAATCTTAGATTGTGGATTCTGGTGGCCTACTCTTTTTAAAGACGTTGCTGAATTTTGTAGATCTTGTTTTCCATGACAAAAATTTGGTAATATATCCAAGAGGGATGAGATGCCTCAACAAATTATGCTTTTCTGTGAAATTTTTAATGTTTGGGGCATTGACTTCATGGGTCCATTTCCAAATTCTAATGGTTACTTTTATATATTGTTAGCTGTGGATTACGTTTCCAAATGGGTGGAAGCAATTCCTACCCGCACTGATGATGCTAACACTGTTGTTTCCTTTGTGAGAAACCACATTATTTGTCGCATTGGATTATCATGAGCAATCGTGAGCGATCAAGGCACCTATTTTTGTAACAGGAGACTAACAGGATTAATGAAGAAGCATGGGATAATTCATACGGTTGCAACAGTCTACCATCTTCAGACTAATGGGCAAGCCGAGGTGTCAAACAGAGAGATAAAGCGTATCTTGCAGAAGATAGTCAAACCTCATAGAAGAGACTGGAGCACCAGGCTACAAGATGCACTATGGGCATACAGAACAGCATACAAAACACCCATTGGGATGAGTCCTTTTTGCTTAGTTTATGGAAAAGCTTGTCATCTCCCTGTTGAAGTAGAGCACAAATCCTTTTGGGCAGTAAAGGAGTGCAACATGGAAATTGAGAAAGCCAGAGCTGAAAGGAAGTTGCAATTGCAAGAACTGGAAAGCTTTCGCCTAGAAGCTTATGAGAACTCAAGACTATACAAGGAGAAGATGAAGGCTGTACATGATCAGCACATCAAGAGAAAAGAGTTCCAACATGGGGACTTAGTCCTCCTTTACAAGTCTCGACTAAGGCTCATGCCAGGCAAGTTGAGATCAAGATGGGAAGATCCATACAGAGTAGAGAAGGCCGAACCATACGGAGTTTATCACCTAAGCCATCCTTTAAGCTCTGAACTTATCAAAGTCAATGGACATCGTTTAAAGCTGTACCACGGCGAGCAGATGAAGAAAAACAAGGAGCTCGAGATCATCCTCTTGGAAGATCCCCACATAGCCGAAGCCTGAGCTAGTGGAGCGTCCAACTTACGGACGTTAAAGCAAAGTGCTAGGTGGGAGACAACCCACCATGGTATGATCGTTCTTTTCTTTATTTTTAGTTTTCCTATTCAATAACTATTCTCCTTATTAGTGCATTTCGTGCTTCTGCATTTCCATACTTTTATTTAAAAAAAAAAATTCACGCGATGCGACGGCCTCATTGACGCGTCCGCGTCGCAGGAGATGGGAGGAAATAATAAAACAAACAGAGAGTCACGCAGGAGTGTGGCTGGAGGCGTGCCAGTGGCACAAATTGCCCCATACGACTGCGTCGCCGACGCGTCCGCGTCGAGTGGGAACATTGGCCTCCCACGCGACCGCGTCACCCACGCCGCCGCGTGCCCTCGAAGTCGAAGTAAAAAGGGTGCACGACCGAAAGTTGTGCTAGAGTGGTGCTGGATTGGTGCTGAACGCACAATTCTTCCCACACAGCCGCGTGACCGATGCGACCGTGTCACATTCCTTCTAATGGCCACTCACGCGATTGCATGCCCCACGTGATCGCGTCACCCCAGATTTGGTGAAAATAAAAATTTCGAAAAGAGAGTTGTGCAAGTGCGAGGCTGCCCTCGCGCCAGTGGCATAAAACGGGTCACGCGACCGCGTAAATCAGTATCAGCGCAAGTTGCGCGACCGCGTGCCCCACGCGACCGCGTTGATTGCGCCGCATAGCTTCCTTGCATTGCCACTTATCTTATCTTTCTCTTCCCCAAATCCTATTTTTCCTTTTTCCCTCCTTATTTCTTCTTTCTTCCTTCTTCCTTCTTTCTCACTTTCTACTCTCTCTCTCTCACCCCCATTCACAAGGTTTTTCTTTTTCTTCTTCTCTCCTTACTTTTCTATTATTCTTTTTATTTTTATATGTTATCTTCTTTTCTTTTCTTTTCTTTTTACTTTCATTATTAATATTTTCTTTTTCTTTCTTTTTCCTTTTTACCTGGTGTTAGAAATTTATTTGAGTCATTATTTCTCATTATATGCTTGTGGATTGTTGCAAATTTGTTTGGCAATTATATATTACATTTTAAAGGGTTGCTTGCATGTTCAATTTAATACTTGCTATACCTTAATTTTCATGTATGCTATGTGTTTGTGAAAAAGCCCATATGGCGTTTTGCACTTTTCTACGTTACTTTACTATTCAATGCTTGCTTTTCACAAATTCCGTTTACTATTAAATTAATTGAAATTAATTGTCAATACAAACGTGATGGTTTGTTACGAGTGATGCTTGATCTATGCTACTCATTCCTTTGTCAGCATGCCAATAAACACCTTGCATTCACTTGTCATCATATGCACTAACTATTTTCCATTGATGACTTTTCACATGTAGTCATGACCATGTGTTAACATCATTTACCTTTTACTGTGCATTCATAACCACCCTTTTCCGTTCTCTTCCTTGCTCTATCTCTTTGAATTTAATTTACTTTCTCTTCCCTTTTTTCAGAATGGCCACCAAGAAGGGCAAAGAGAAAGCTACTCCCAAATCAACAGCAAGGAGAGGAACAAAGAGAGCACTAGTGGCAGAGCCTTCTTCAATTGCAGTCAAGCCCTCAACAAAAAGAATTAAGAGGATTATAAAGATTGATGATAAGGAGAGAGACTTCCCAGCAAAGGACACTGCCCAATTTTCTAATCGCTACTGCGAGCAGATGTTCCCTATCCTGGCAGAACGGAGCTACAATAATGAATACCTTCTTATCCTTCCGCCCAATATTGCTACTTTTGTTGAGCCGCAAATTGAACGAAGACAATGGGGTTTTCTACAGAGACAGCCGAGGCAGGTCAATCTTTCGTGGGTAGTCGAGTTCTACTCCAACTTCCACTTGCCATCCTTGCAATCTGTCTTTGTACGTCAGAAGCAAGTCTCCATTACAGAAGAGGCCATTCAAAAAGCTCTAGGTCTTCCCCCTATTCCAGAAGGTTTGGACGCCTTTCAAGAAGTCACACTCAAGCGCCAGATGTACCAATTTGACTGGGACACCGTTCTCATAATTATCGCACTACCTGGCAGCAGATGGATCTACGGATACCCTCATACCCGCCCTAAGGGCATATCGGCTTCAGCACTTACCTTGGAGGCTCGCGTATGGGCACAGATCATGTCCCATTACGTCTTTCCGAGCACTCACGAGTCCTCCTTCACTGCGGACATGGCCGTTCTACTATGGTGCATCCTTACAGACCAACCTCTGAACCTACCAAGACACATCCAGAATGCCATGGGACACGTACAAATTGCGGGCAACTTATCTTTTCCCGCCTTGGTCTCAGATCTTGTCTCAGCAGCCGGAATCTCCTACAGAGCTGGGGACACCAAAGCCATGCTTCCACGGGATGATCAGTATGTCACGAACGGGAAATACATCAGACCTTCACCAGCCACCACAAGCCATCCTACTGAACCGGTTGAAGATATTCCTTCTTCAATACCACAAGCACCTACCACAGACCAACTGCTGCATCAGATACTCGAAAGGTTGGATCGGCAGGAACACAAAGCTAAGATGAGAGAGCACCGTAACAAGCGCCGATTCACATACCTCAAGGAGCTGATTATGGGAAAATTCAAGGACTCAGACACCCCGGACTCTACTTCCTTTACCAGCAAAGGAAGCCATGATGGTTCCGACTGTGGAGATACTGCTACTAGCCCACCCCTGTTCTTGACAGATGGCACCGAGGACGGTGCAAAGCCTTAAGTGTGGGGAGGTCGGTCAGTACCTGACTCCCGGAGGTAATTTCTCTTCCCTTAACACCAATAAATTAGGATATTTAGTTAGTTTTTCTTTTGTACAATAGGATAAATTGTATAATAATAGATTAGTTGCATGCATGTTCTACTTGATTGAAAAGACAATAAGTTTCTTCTAAGACTCTATTTTTGGAACTAAATTTCACTAATTTTAATTAAAAATTTTTATGTTAAATTTGCTTGAAGTTGTACTTGGAACATGATTTTTAAGCTAAAGAACACACAACCTGTGAGATTTGAGCCTTTATGCATGGTTACATTATTTAATCATAATTATTTTATTCTTGTGTGTTTACTTCTCTATAATTGTAATCTATATTTTGTTTCATCCTATATGTCCAATGTTTATTATATTTATATGTTTGCATATGATTGAGGCCATTATTTGTTTAGCTCACTAATCCAAAGTTAAGCCTACCCTTTCAATTTCCTTTGTTAGCCACTTTGAGCTTTTATATCCCATTTGTTCTATATTTTACCACATTACTAGCCTTAAGCGGAAAAATAATTATATATCCCAAAATGGATCTTTGGTTTACTTAAGATAGAATTGTGTGTTCTAATTAAGTATGGGAAATTGTGGGAACAAAAGATAATAAGGGAACGTGTCATGATAATATAATGGAAATTTGCATACCTACTCATGTGAAACTATAAGAATTAAAAATCTATGTGCATTGATAAGCTATTTTTATTTTTATGCTTATATTGAAAAAAAAAATATATATTCAATAAATAAATAAGGGGACAAAATTACCCCAACGTTAAGTTAAGAATTCAAAGATCAATGCATGTATGATAAAATTAAAATAAAAAGTTGATACATGAGTATGGAATGTGAAAGGGAATTCTGGGTAGCTAGGTATGAATTCTAAAGTTATATAGAATATATATAGGTTATGTTAAAGCTTGGGTTAATTAAAGATTCAGTTTATAAGCTCACTTAACCATATATGTATCCTTACCATTACCTTGGCCCCATTACAACCTTGAAAAGACCTCATGATGTTTGCATTGATATATTAAATGTTGTTGATTGGTTAGGAGAAGAACAAAAATTAGAGAGCATGATTAGAGAAGGATAGAGTGATTACCCTATACACTAGAGAGACTAGAGTATATATACACCATCAGTGAGGGTTCAATGCTTGAAATTCTATGTTCCCTGCTTTCATGAGCTATCTTCTTGCATTTTTATCTGTTCTTGCTGTATGAGAATTGAATTAGTGGAATTAGATTTGTAATTGTTTTGAAGAGCTAATTTACTTTTGATCAAGTGGACAAGAATCATATAGTTGCATTTACATATATAGGTTGCATTGCATTGCATGAGTTTTTACATGTTCCTACTCATTTGTTTTATCTCCTTCAACTAAGCATGAGGACATGCTAATGTTTAAGTGTGGGGAGGTTGATAAACCACTATTTTATGGTTTATAATGTGTTTAATTGTGTGGTTTTATCATGATTTTTACCCACTTACTCATATGATTATCATGCATTTATATTTCCTTCCTAAAATTATTACATGATTAAAAACTTGCTCTCTAGAGACTTTTAATTATGCATTTTAATTCTCCTTTATTCCATTCGATGCCGTGATCTGTGTGTTAAATGTTTCAGGCTTTATAGGGCATGAATGAATTGGAGATTGGAAAGGAAGCTTGCAAAAATGGAAGGAACACAAGAAATTGAGGAGATGACCAGTGAGAAGTGACACGGTCGCATGGCTCACACGACCGCATGAAAGAGAGGAAATCGCAGTGACGCGGCCGCATGGCTCACACGACCGCGCGGATTGGAATAGCACAGGTGACGCGGGGGCGTGGTCGACGTGCCCGCGTGGAAAAGCAAAACGCCGAACGATGCGTCCGCATGAATGACACGATCGCGTGACGTGCGCGATCTGCATAATCTGCAGAATCGCTGGGGATGATTTTGGGCCCTGTTTTGACCCAATTTTCGGCCCGGAAAAGCAGAGTAGAGCCAGAGGACATGCAGAAACCAAAACAACATTCATTCTACACAGTTTTAGTTTTAGATCTAGTTTTACTCCTCCTCTAGGTTTTCTCTCTACACATTCCTAGTTCTTAGGATTTTTATTTTCTATTGCTCTTTGCATTGGGATATTGAGAAGAGTTATTACCTCATCAAGACTTCGTCATTCTAGTTCGTTTTCTTTACTTGGCTTTACTCTTCCATGTCCTTTAATTTACTCAATTTTACTTTTGGATTATTTTAGAATTCATTAATACAAGAGTTACTTTTATTTTTAATTGATTCCTTTGAGTTTTATTTATCATGTCTTTCTTTAATTCCCTTTCCTACGTTATGAATTCTACATTTACAATGAGCGAGTAGTTCCCTAACTTGATGGGGAGTTGATTGAAAGGAACCCTTGAGTTGGAATGCTCAAAAGAGAAATTATAATTGGGTTTATTGTTGAATTGCTCTCTAGTCACTAACGCCAGTCCTTCCAAGTAAGCGGATTGGGACTTGTGAATAGAAACAACATTCTAACTTGTTTGACTTTTCCTTACCTAGTAAGGGATAACTAAACAGAACAACCTTCAATTATCAATTAATCTTGAGAGTACCGCAACAAGAATAAGGCTTCCAACTAATCTACTCTCAGTCAAGGCTTTTATTTAAATTACTTAATTTCCCCAATTTAATTTCCTGTTTATTCAACTCAAACTCTTTTTGAAAACCTCTGATTAATAAATTAGCACAACATTCTGCAACTCGTTGGGAGACGACCTGGGATTCATACTCCCAGTATTTTAATTTTAATTTTTGTGACAACCCTTCTAAATTGATAAGCGGATTTCTGGTTGGTTAAGAACTATACTTGCAACGCATATCTTATAACAATTCTTAACTCGCCAATTTCTGCCACGTCAAAATTCTCACTCAAATACTTACTTATTGCCTAAAAATGCATGAAAACCAAGTGAAAACTAATGAAATAAGCTTGTTAAACTAGCCTAAGATGACTTGTCATCAGAAGGTTCTTCAAGTTCAAAGGATTCTTCACCACTACGATTTGATGCTTGGTCTTTATTGCCAAGGGAATTCAATTTCTTGCTCTATCCCGTCCAATTCTTCATATGGGATATGCCTTGGAGGTTGTACACATTCCTCCTTAACATCAAATTCAATCTTCTTGGAGGATTTTTCTTCAACTCTAGGTTGTGACGCATTTTAGAATTTTCGAGTTTCGACAGTCGAAGTAGGGGCTTTTTCTAAAAACTCAATTCTATAATTTGGAATTGTTATAAATGGATATTGATGAGAGAATTACACTTTTTAGTGATTGTATAAGTCTTATGTATTGTCTGGATATGTTGGATGAATATGATTGTTGTTTGATTTAATTATTGACTGATTTTGCTAAACTGGTCATTACTCAATTATTTCTTTAAAGTTTCAAAAATGAGCTTCATTCATAGAAAATGATTTGATTTTGAATCGATTTCCTTAAGATATGAATTATTGGAATCAGCTTGATTTTGAACTGATTTGATCCTGAACCAGTTGGAAAGGGTTGCGGAATGGTTTGGTTAGGACCCAAAACGGGTGACAAAGTCCAATTTTTAAGGGAGGTGCTGCCGAAATTTCTATAAAATCTGAGACTTTATTTGAAAAGTTATTTAAAATGAATGATTTTGATGACTTTTAGAAGAGATTTACAATTGATATGATTTTGAAGTTGTTTGGAGTTTCAAAAAATGTTACCAAGGAAATGGGTTTTGATTCTAAAAAAAAAAAAACTGTTTTGAGGAACTTGAGGATTGATGATGTTGATGATGAGAACCTGGAAAAAGATAATCATTTGTTGGATAATGAGAGTGTGCAGGGCACTATATCCCTGGCAAAGGAGATCCTTTGCTACAAGAGTGAGCCGGGCACTATATCCATGGGGTGCAATTATGATTGATAACTGATGCACGAAAACTTGTCTCTTAACAATTTTCCCTCGGCAAGTATACCGAATTATCGTCAAGTAAAAACTCACAATAGAGTGAGGTCGAATCCCACAGGAATTGATTGGTTGATCAACTTTAATTGGAGGGGTGTTCTAGTTGAACGAAGCATATTTGAATTTGCAGTGCGGAAAATTAAGTGGTGGGAAAAGTAAATTTCATGGAATGTAAATGACTAAAAGTAACAAAGGAAATTAAAGTGCAGAAGCTTAAAGTGCAGGAAAGTAAATGGGAATGGGGTGATTAAGAATGAAAGTAAATAGCAGAAAATAAAGAGAATGGGTAGATCAGAAATGGGGAATTCATTGGGTTTAGGAGATGTTGCATTCTCCGGATCAAGTTCATTCTGATCTCTTCCTTAATCAATGCATTCATTGATCTCCTTGGCAATCTTAAGTGATTGGATCCCAATTCCTTAGTAATCCAATCTCTCTAAGCTTGAATAATTGCCCAATTTCTTGATTTAATTGCTCATGAAAAGAGATGAAGTATGGTCACTGATTATACCACATGTATTTCCAGATCAAAGTGTTGGTAGGATTAAATGTCATAATATCCATCCAAACCCCAATCCGGTCCAACCAGAGAAAACAATTCTAGCATGATCTCCTCATTCCTTTCCCAAGGTTCCGAGGAGATCAAGTTATGAGTAACTTCTTTCCCAAGATAATTACCCAGTTGGATGAAGACCGAATGCTTTCTAGCAAAATCAAGAGAAAAGAAAGAAGAGAGAATGAAAACTAATTTTGATCCATTGAATTACAACAGAGCTCCCTAACCCAATGAAAGGGGTTTAGTTGGTCATAGCTCTAGGAATGGAAAGTGAAATTAAAAAGTACATTACAACAGAACTAAAAAATGAAGAGAAAGTAAATTGGCAGAGTTATAGTACTCCGTCCGTAAACCCCTTTCTCATTTAAGATCTATCCTATTTATACACTTTCTTTATTTAGTCTTCAAGTACTTGGACTGGGCCCTTTTGCCTTGTTGAAGCTAGTTGAGAATGGCCTTTAGTGATGTTGATGGAGACGTTTGGAATTCAACGTTCACGCTTTATATTGGTGCCTTTCTGTATTGGAATGACATTGACATTGGAGTTCAACGTTTGGGCTCAAACGTTGGGTTAAACATTGCCAAACAAGGCTGGGGCGTTGGTCCTCACATTTACCCCAACGTTGGGCTTAACGTTGGACCTATAGTTGGAGTTCAACGTCGCTAATCCACGTGTACGCGTGCCTTATGAGTGCGCGTCGATTGTCAAAGTTCCCCATCCTTGCGTACGCGTGCTACACGCGTACGCATCGTTTCACAATTTTTCTTCGAACTTTGTCGCGTACGTTGGACTCAACGTTGGACCCAACGTTGGACCACCAATGTTAGCCTACCCATGCGTACGTGTGCTCTACGCGTGCGGGTCGATAGGCTGAAATACACACCCACGCGTATGCATCATACACGCGTACGCGTCGTTGCATATTTTCACAACCTCCAATCCTTGAATTTTATCGCGTAAGTTGGAGGGAACGTTGGACCACCAACATTGCCTCCAACGCTGGCACTCTTTTAGCCTCAACGTTGGACCCATAGTTGGAGTCCAACTTTGGCTCCAACTATGGTCTCTTTATTTACGTTGGAGTCATAGTTGGAGTCCAACTTTGGCTCCAACTATGAACCTTCTTTTTACTCAATTTTTGAGGTAGTTTGAGGCCCAACTTTGTGCTCAAATGTTGCCTTCTTTTATAGTTTGAGTCATAGTTGGAGTCCAACTTTGGCTCCAACTATGAACCTTTCTTTGGCCAACGTTTGAGGCAAAGTTGGAGGCCAACTTTGGCTCCAACTTTGCACCCCTTTTAGCATGCACGTTGGACCTAACGTTGGAGCACAAACTTTGGCTCCAACATTGGTCTCTTCCTTCTTCCCTCAATGTTTGAGGCAATGTTAGTGAGCTAAATTTTGCCACCAACATTGCTTCCTCTTGATTCTTTCCATGGCCCTCTTTGTTGCTTGTTGCTCTTCCTTCCTTGGCTTCCTTTCCACCTATCATCAAACAAAAACTTGCATCAAAGTTGGCTATAATTCACAAGGTAATTGCATCATTCAATTATCAAGTAATATTGGCATAAAAACCTCATGAAAAGCACATAAATAACCAAGTTTGATTGAATCAATGGATGCATGCAATTCTTATCCAAATACTTACTTATAACTCAAGAAAGTGCATAAAACCTAATGAAAACAAAAGAAAGAGGCTAGTGAAACTAACCTAAGATGCCCTGGTATCACAACACCAAACTTAAATCTTGCTTGTCCCCAAGCAAGCACTAAAACATGAGAAAGATGAATGAAAACAAAGAGAGATATAGTCCTTATTTGAAAGCAGTTAAACTTGGTTCATGGGGTTTCATGCAAGATATATTTCCAGCTCAACTCTTATTAACTTCAAGGTGTGAGATGTGCCTATAAGTCTCAACTAAGATGCTGCTATGATCCTTGTTATTCATGACCCTTGGTGTTTGCTTTTTTTGTTCAGAAACTTATTCTTTTGCTTATAGCTCAGTGCTCTGTCGTGAGGCAAATTTTTAGAAAAGCTTTCAGTCAACACTCCCGACCCAGATGGCTCAAGGTGTTGGGTGATGAAGCACCCCTCGAAGCTACTAACTCAAGCCTCTCCTGAACATATACACACTATAGGCACTTGGCTCAAATTCCATCCTAGAGACCTTGGTACCCAGCACCTCTTTGGGTTACTAAATGCCTTGTAACTAGGTTGCTCTTGATAGTGGACTTTTGGTTGGTAATCCAGGGTTAGTTAACCCAAGTTACCAAGTGTTAAAACACTCCTTAGAACCTATTCATCCAAGCAGATCCTAGCACAGAGAATCACAGGCATGTGTCTCAAGGTTTGAACTATTGGTGCCTAGCTTATTCTTTATTTCTTCCATTTTTGATTGCTAATGTTGGGGCTACCGTTGGAGGTCTAACTTGGCCTCCAACGTTGGCTCTTCCTTTCTTCTTTATTGTTTTTCTTTCTTCCAGGACTTGTTATTTTCAAAGGTTCTGTAAACAGCAACTAGTTCATACTATAGAGGACATTCTACCGTTTTATTTTCATGAGTAAGCTTGCTAAATAATCAACCATCAACCACCACTTATCCTTATTCTATTTCCTACCAATCATGGACAATCACACTTCATGTTTCCAAACATTTTCTTTTATTCAATTGAAAAGGGAGATAAGCATATATTCAAGCAAAGTGAAAGTAAAGCACACACACCTAGGCTAGCACACTTATGACAATATAAAAGAGAAACATATAATAGAAGTTAAAATAACACAATAAACTAGAAACTAACTCTAAGATAGGGATGAAATCAGACTTCCAAATTGGAAATTTTAAAGTAAACACAGTTGAGTAACAATACAACCTCTTGGAGCCAAATTGTTTCCTCTCTGTCACCACTATCCTTGGATTTTGTGTCCCTCTTTCTCTTTTTAGCTGATGGCGTGTATTCCCCCCAAGAGCTTAAATGACTCTCTGCAAAGTTTATTGGAACTTGCTTCCTCTCAAGCACTTGAAAAAAAATGGTTAGCATGCATGTATACTTGCAAACTTTTGAACTGGAGTTGGTGTGAGAACACCAAACTTAGTTCCTTGACTACCTCTATATGAAATAAAGTGGATACATGCAGGGAACCTCAAGTGCTTATAAGAAAATCAACCATGAACTCAAAATTATTCAATTGTTAAGTAGTTTCTCTGATTATTTGGAGCTAGTGAGTAGTTATGTTGAGGGGTGTAATGTGTTCTTCATGGAATCTATGGTGGAACACCAAACTTAGGATCATATATTCACCCTTGAATTATTTTAGTGTGTAACACCAAACTTAGCTCCCTGCACAGAGGCATCTACTTAACTTTTCTTATTGAACCAATCTAAAAGAAAAAGGAGAGGGTTACCTCTGGTTGGGTTGCCTCCCAACAAGCGCTCTTTTAACGTCATTAGCTTAACGGTTTGCCCCTGTCAGGGGGAGTTGTAGTGCCTCAGGTCTTCTCCTCGCACAGTAAAGATGTCTCCACTTGCTTCTTTGATGATTTCTACATGTTCCAAGGAGAGAATCTTTCTGATTGTATACACAGGAGGTAACTGAGATAGAATGCCAGGAAGATGAGGTGGAAGTAGTGGAAAATGGATTGATATAACCTTGTTCCCTGGGGAGAAGTCCTCTATGGGAACCTTTTTATTTTTCCACCGCCTTGGAATCTTCTTTTCCATTCTTTTCTCTCCTTCCAGCAATGCTTCAGCTAAACTTGTGTTAGGAGGGTCCTTCTCTCTCATCTCCAATGAGGGTTGAGTCACTAGCTCCTCCTTGGTTTCCTCAGTCTGTAACTTCATCATTACTTCTTTCTCCTCCTTTAAGCATGGCTTCAAATTCTCTGGGGATTCATTAGGTGATTCTTTCATGTTAGTGTCACCAAAATCGACCTTCATGCAGTCTTTCTCTTGATCTAGATCATGTGGTGGTTTAAAGACATGGAAGGTGAGTTGCTCATCATGTATTCTTAGTATCAACTCGCCTTGCTCCACATCTATGAGTGCCCTGGCTGTAGCTAAGAATGGTCTCCCCAAAATGATCGGATTGAGATAGCTTTCTTCCATCTCAAGAACAACAAAGTCCGTGGGGAGAAAATACATCCCAACTTTTACCTATACACTCTCCACTATTCCTACTGCTTGCTTCTGAGTTTTATCAGCTAGTTGAAGGATTATGTCTGTGGATTCCAGCTCATTAATCTGCAACATCTTCATGAGGGATAGGGGCATGAGATTTATACTTGCCCCCAAGTCGCAAAGTCCTCGGTCAATGGCTGTATTGCCTATAACACAAGGTATGTCAAAACTTCGTGGATCTTTCTTCTTTGTAGGCAAGTTCTTTTGGATAAAGGCACTACATTCCTTATTCATCACCACTGTTTGTCCCCCTTTTAAGGTGCTTTTTTTAGCTAGCAACTCTTTCATGCATTTAATGTAAGTTAGCATCTCTTTGAGGGTCTCAAGGAAAGGAATGTTGATATGAAGAGACTTGAATACATCCAAGAACCTAGTGTATGTCCTTTCTTTCTCACTGGCCTTGAGTCTCTGAGGGAATGGTGCTTGTGTCACATAAGGTTTCAGGAACTCTACCTTTCTTGGCTCTTTCCTTTGTTCAGAGTTTGTCCCTTGTTCTTTCTCTTCCACCTTCTTCCTTGGGCCTTCTTGGATCTGTCTTGATGGCTTGTCAACTCCTTCCTCCAAGATCTCTTCCCTTGCAAGAGTAATTGCCTTGCATTATTTCCATCTCACATTCTTTGTCTCTCCTCTTGGATTTTCTCAATATCACTTGAGAAGCTGAAAGTTGGTTTAGGAATTTGCTTAGATAAATATCCCACTTGAGATTCTATTTTCTTGATGGCAGCTCCCTAGTTTTGCATGTTAGATCTTACTTCCTTCTTGAATGTCTTATTATCTTGGACTTCCTTGCAGAGGTTTTCAAGTAAGGATTCAATCCTAGAGAGTCTATCTTCTGATGATGGTGGCATACTGGAGTTTGGGGGTTGAGGATGGCCATTTGGTGCTTGATATGGCTGTTGGAAAGAATTGTTGTGTGGGGCTTGGTATGATCTTTGGTTAGGTTGTTGCTAGGTGGAGTTGTTATAGTGGTTAGAGTTGTGAGGTCTCTGGTCTTGGTTTTGTTGGTTTTCCCACCCAAAGCTTGGGTGGTTTTTCCACCCAGGGTTGTAATTCTTGGAGAAAGGGTCATGGGGTTGTCTTGAGTTTCCAACATAGTTGGCTTGCTCCCATTCTCCTCCTTCATCTGTAATTGCTCCTTCTGAAGTTGGTGGTACTTGAGTGGTGATGGCTGCAACTTGACTCTTCTCCATCCTCTTGGTGAGATCATCCAGTTGCTTGGTGATCAACTTGTTTTGAGCTAAGACGGCATCCATGTGGTTGAGCTCCATTACTCCTCTAGTGTTGCTTCTCTCTGAGGCATAGAAATACTCATTGTCTGCTACTGTTTCAATGACATCAATGGCCTCCTCTATGGTTTTCTTCTTGTTGAGAGAGCCTCCAGAAGAGTGGTCTAGAGCCTTCTTTGAGTCATAGAACAATCCTTCATAGAAAATGTGTAGTTGAACCCACTCATTGAACATGTCAGGTGGACATTTTCTTGTCAACTCTTTAAATCTCTCCCATGCTTCATAGAGTGTTTCACCGTCTTGTTGCCTAAAGGTTTGGACCTCAGCCCTCAGCCTATTGATTTTTTAAGGAGGATAGAATCTAGCCTAGAACTTGTTTACCACATCTTCCCAAGTTGTGAGGCTCTCCTTAGGGAATGACTCTAGCCATTTTGCTACCTTATCTCTGAGAGGAAAAGGAAACAACAGAAGCTTGTAGGTATCTGCTTGGACACCATTAGACTTCACTGTATCACATATCCTCAGGAAGGTGGTTAGATGTTGGTTGGGGTCTTCTTGGGCACTTCCTCCAAAAGAGTAATTATTTTGAACCAATGTGATGAGTTGTGGCTTGAGTTCAAAATTGTTGGCATAGATGGGTGGCTTCAGAATACTGCTTCCACAATTCCCAGGATTGGGATTTATGTAGGAACCTAATACTCTCCTCTCTTGTGGAGTATGGTTACCAGCACCTTCTCCAACATGATTGTGAGCCTCTTCCTCGATAACAACGTCTTGGTCTTCTTCCAACTCTTCTTCTCCAACTACTCCTTTGCCTCTTGCTTTCCTCCTCAATCTAAGGAGGGTCCTCTCAGGTTCACTATCAAAAGAGGTTGAAGCTCCTTTTCTACCTGTCATACACTCAGCAAGCATAAAAAAAGGCAAATAGGAAATGGAAATCACAGAGTTAATGAAAATTTGGTTAGAGCAATTAATCAAATAGTTAGTGTGGTTAGTGGATTAGTTGAGCTGGGAATTAAATGAACAAGGAAAAATAACTGAAAGTGCAAAAGAAAAGAACAGTAAACAACAAAAGAAAAGAAAAGTGTTCAATCTAGTGATCCTCCAATTTAATCATTGTCAATTCAAAACCAATCCCTGGCAACGGTGCCATAAACTTGATGCACGAAAACTTGTCTCTCAACAATTTCCCTCGGCAAGTATACCGAATTGTCGTCAAGTAAAAACTCACAATAGAGTGAGGTCGAATCCCACAGGGATTGATTGGTTGATCAACTTTAATTGGAAAGGTGTTCTAGTTGAACGAAGCAAATTTGAATTTGGCAGTGCGGAAAATTAAATGGCGGGAAAAGTAAATTTCATGGAGTGTAAATGATTGAAAGTAACAAAGGAAATTAAAGTGCAGAAGCTTAAAGTGCAGGAAAGTGAATGGGAATGGGGTGATTAAGCATGAAAGTAAATAGCAGAAAATAAAGAGAATGGGTAGATCAGAAATGGGGAATTCATTGGGCTTAGGAATTGTTGCATTCTCTGGATCAAGTTCATTCTCATCTCTTCCTCAATCAATGCATTCATTGATCTCCTTGGCAATCTTAAGTGATTGGATCCCAATTCCTTGGTAATCCAATCTCTCTAAGCTTGAACAATTGCCTAATTCCTTGATTTAATTGCTCATGGGAAGAGATGAAGTGTGGTCACTGATTATACCACATGTATTTCCAGATCAAAGTGTTGGTAGGATTAAATGTCATAATATCCATCCAAACCCCAATCCGGTCCAGCATGAGAAAGCAATTCTAGCATGATCTCCTCATTCCTTTCCCAAGGTTCCGATGAGATCCAATTATGGGTAACTTCTTTCTCAAGATAATTACCCAATTGGATGAAGACCGAAGGCTTTTGATGAGCGGATAATTTATACCCTTTTTGGCACTATTTTTACATAGTTTTTAGTATGTTTTAGTTACTTTTTTTTATATTTTTTTTTATTTTTTATTCAAAAATAATATTTCTGGACTTTACTATGAGTTTGTGTGTTTTTCTATAATTTCAGGTATTTTTTGGCTGACATTGAGGGACCTGAGCAAAAATTCGATTCAGAGGCTGAAAAAGGACTGCAGAAGCCTAATTGGCACGCTCTCAATTGCGTTGGAACGTAGACGTCTTGGGCTTTCCAGAAATATATAATAGTTCATACTTTGTCCAAGATTTGATGGCCCAAACTGGCGTCTAAATGCCCACTTGAGACCCTTTTCTGGAGTAAAACGCCAGAACTGGCACCAGAACTGGAGTTAAACGCCCAAACTGGCACCCAAGCTGGTGTTTAACTCCAAGGATGGCCTATGCACGTGAAAGCTTCAATGCTAAGACCAAGCACACACCAAGTGGGCCCCGGAAGTGGATTTCTGCACTATCTGTACTTAGTTACTCATTTTCTATAATCCCTAGTAACTAGTTTAGTATAAATAGCACTTTTTACTATTGTATTAGGGATTATGATATTATCATCCTTAGACTTGGAGGCTGGCCACACGGCCATGCCTAGACTATTTTTTCTTATGTATTTACTACGGTGGAGTTTCTACACCTCATAGATTAAGGTGCGGAGCTCTGCTGTTCTTCATGAATTAATGCAAGTACTATTGTTTTTCTCTCAATTCATGCCTTCTTCTTCTCCAAGATATACTCTCGTACTTAATTCAGTTAAGTCAAAATGAAGGGGTGACCCGTGACAATCACCCACTATCTTCGTTACTCTCTTAGCCAAGATATGCGTGCCTGACAACCACAAGTGGTATACATGATGTTCAACGTAGTCATTGGACGACAGCTAGAGTATATTCTCTTGGGTATCTAATATACGGACCGAGTCCGTGAGATTAGTATCTTCGTGGTATAGGCTAGAGCCATTGGCAGCATTCCTGAGATCCGAAAAGTCTAAACCTTGTTTGTGTTATTCGAGTAGGATCTGGGAAGGGATGACTGTGACGAGCTTCAAACTTGCGAATGTTGGGCACAGTGACAGTGTGCAAAAGGATAAGGGTCCTATTCCGATGCTAGTGAGAACCGACAGATGATTAGCCATACGGTAGCTGTACCTGGTATTTTTCATCCGAGACGAGAAATCCGACAGTTGATTAGCCGTGCAGAGATCGTACCTAGTATTTTTCATCCGAGAGGATCGTACAGCTTGCCACGAAAGGGAGCTGGTGCACGAAATTGTGATGTCAATGTTCACATTACTCTCTTACAACTTCGCACAACTAACCAGCAAGTGCACTAGGTCGTCCAAGTAATACCTTACGTGAGTAAGGGTCGATCCCACGGAGATTGTTGGCTTGAAGCAAGCTATGGTTATCTCGTAACTCTTAGTCAGGATATAATATCAATAATAATTTTTAGTTTGAATTGTAAAAAGTAAAAAGGGGCAGAACACAAATTATACTTGTATGCAGTAAGGGAGAATATGTTGGAGTTTTGGAGATGCTTTGTCTTCTGAAATTCTGCTTTCCTCTGTCTTCTTGTTCACGCACACACGTCCTCCTATGGCAAGCTATGTGTTGGTGGATCACCATTGTCAATGGCTACCATCCTTCCTTTCAGTGAAAAGGGTCCAGGTGCGCTGTCACCGCACGGCTAATCATCTGCAAGTTCTCAATCGTACCGGAATATGATTTACTATGCTTTTGCGTCTGTCACTACTTCCAGCACTCGTGAGTTTGAAGTTCGTCACCGCCATCCAATCCCAGAATCCTACTCGGAATACCACAGACAAGGTTTAGACTTTCCGGATTCTCATGAATGCCGCCATCAATCTAGCTTATACCACGGATATTCTGATTAAGGAATCTAAGAGATACTGATTCAATCTGATGTAGAACGGAGGTGATTGTCAGACAAACGTTCATGGATTGACGAAGGTGATGAGTGTCACGAATCATCACCTTCTCCATAATTAAGCGTGAATGGATATCTTAGATAGGAACGCGCATGTTTGAATGGAAAACAGAAATACTTGCATTAATTCATCGAGATACAGCAGAGCTCCTCACCCCCAACAATGGACTTTAGAGACTCATGCCGTCAAAGAGTACAAAGTTCAGATCTAAAATGTCATGAGATCAAAATTAAATCTCTAAAAGTTGTTTAAATACTAAACTAGTGACCTAGGTTTACAGAAAATGAGTAAACTATGATAGATAGTGCAGAAATCCACTTCTGGGGCCCACTTGGTGTGTGCTGGGACTGAGACTAAAGCTTCTCACGTGCCTGGGCTGTTTTGGGCGTTCAACGCCAGGCTGTAACCTGTTTCTGGCGTTGAACTTCAACTTGTAACGTGTTTCTGGCGCTGGACGCTAGACTGCAACATGGAACTGGCGTTGAATGCCAGTTTATGTCGTCTATCCTTGAGCAAAGTATGGACTATTATATATTGCTGGAAAGCCTTGGATGTCTACTTTCCAACGCAATTAGAAGGGCGTCAATTGGACTCCTGTGTCTCCCGAAATTCCATTCCGAGTGCAGAGAGGTCAGGATCCAACAGCATCAGCAGTCCTTTTTCAGCCTGAATAAGATTTTTGCTCAGCTCCCTCAATTTCAGCCAGAAAATACCTGAAATTACAGAAAAACACACAAACTCATAGTAAAGTCTAGAAATATGAATTTTGCCTAGAAACTAATGAAAATAAACTAAAAACTAACTAAAACATACTAAAAACTATATGAAATTAACCCCAAAAAGCGTATAAAATATCCGCTCATCACAACACCAAACTTGAACTGTTGCTTGTCCCCAAGCAACTAGACAAATAAAATAGAATACAAACGAGTCAAGAAACAATAATATCTCAGAGTTTTTGAGTGAGGCTCAGATTCTAATTAAATGAGCGGGGCTAGTAGCTTTTTGCTTCCGAACAGTTTTGGCATCTCACTTTATCCATTGAAGCTCAGAATGATTGGCATCTATAGGAACTTAGAATTCAGATAGTGTTATTGATTCTCCTAGTTCAATATGTTGATTCTTGAACACAGCTACTTTTATGAGTCTTGGCCGTGGCCCTAAGCACTTTGTTTTCCAGTATTACCACCGGATACATAAATGCCATAGACACATAATTGGGTGAACCCTTTCAGATTGTGACTCAGCTTTGCTAAAGTCCCCAATTAGAGGTGTCCAGGGTTCTTAAGCACACTCTTCTTTTTGATTTGGACCTTGACTTTAACCGCTCAGTCTCAAGTTTTCACTTGACACCTTCACGCCACAAGCACATGGTTAGGGACAGCTTGGTTTAGCCGCTTAGACCAGGATTTGATTCCCTTAGGCCCTCCTATCCACTGATGCTCAAAGCCTTGGATCCTTTTTATTACCCTTGCCTTTTGGTTTTAAGGGTTATTGGCTTTTTCTGCTTGCTTTTTTTTTTGCAAGCTTTGTATTCACTGCTTTTTCTTGCTTCAAGAATCATTTTTATGATTTTTCAGATTACCAATAACACGTCTCATGTTTATCATTCTTTAAAGAGCCAACATATTTAACATTCAAGAACATCAAATTCCAAAGACATATGCACTGTTCAAGCATTCATTCAGAAGGCAGAAAGCATTGGCACCACATGTAATTAATCAGAATTTCTTGTATTAAAAACTCGAGAAATATTGCCTCCTTATCCTAAAGAAAATCTTCTATTTTATTCATGTTTAATGATGATGAGAAAAATAAATTATAGCTTAATTGGAGATAAAATCAAAATATAGATACTAATTACTACTACTTATATGTAAATTCTAAGGTAAAGCACAAATAAAAGCAATTATCACAGGGTTAAGGCTAAGATTAGAACTCAACAACCTTGAGGTTGGGAAGTGGATGTTCCTCTACTCTGTGAGGTGCTTGGTCCTTCAAGAGATAACTTCTGACGCTTCAGTTCCTTGAAGTAACGCCCTTGCTCTTCTTGTTCCCTGAGCAGTTTGCAGAGCATGCTATGTTGATTTTGCTGTTCTTCTTTTATTTGGTCCATAGCTTCTTGCAACTTAGTAACAGATGCTTCAAGATGTTCCCAGTATTCAAATTGAGGGAGTTCTGGTAGAAATTCTTGCGCCCTCCTCTTGATGGGGTCATCCTGCATTTGTTGGTTTTCCATTGTAATTTTAGTGATTAGTTGCTCCACTGAGATATACTCTGTTATTCCCATCTTTACTCCAGCATCTTTACAGAGCATAGAGATTAGGCTTGGATAAGCCAACCTGGCATCCTTGGAGTTCTTGTTGGCAAGTATGTAGAATTCAGATGGGATCAGTTGATGAACTTCTACTTTTCCCAACATAATGCAATGGATCATCACTGCTCTTCTAATATTGACCTCAGAACGGTTGCTGGTGGGCAATATAGAACGCCCAATGAAGTCCAGCCATCCTCTGGTGACTGGTTTGAGATCTTCTCTCTTGAGTTGATTTGGGGCACCCTTCGTGCTGGTGGTCCACCTGGCTCCAGGGATGCATATATCCTCTAGAATCTTATCCAGGCCCTTGTTTATTCTCATCATTCTCCTATTGAAGGAGTCTGGGTCATCTTTCAGCTGAGGTAGCTTAAAGATCTCCCTGATTTTGTCAGGGTGGATGTGAACAATCTTTCCTCTGACCACAGTCCTATAGTCATAGAGGGCAGCTCCAGATATTCTCTGCCTGTCTGTTTGCCACAGATTAGCGTAGAATTCCTGAACCATAATCCTTCCCACTTTCGTTTCAGGATTAGCTAGGACTTCCCAGTTCCTGTTTCGAATCTGCTCCTGGATCTCTGGATATTCATCTTCTTTCAGATCGAACTTGACTTCCGGGATCACTGATCTTAGACTCATTATTTTGTAGTAATGGTCTGAATGTTCTTTGGTTAAGAACCTCCCTTGATTCCAAAGTGGTTTTGGAACACTCTCTTTCTTGCCTCTTGGAGTGGGTTGTTTTCCTTTAGGAGCCATGATCTTAGTGGGTATGGTTTAGTGATCATGGATAAACACACCAAACTTAGAGGTTTACTTGTCTTCAAGCAAAAGAAAGAAAGGAGAGCGAGTGTTGAATGGTGGATGAGAGGAAGGAGATCGAATGTGTTTTTAAAAGGGAGGGGGGTGGGTTTTCGAAAATAGGGAGAAAGATAAGATAGAAGATATGATTTAAAAAGAAATAAGTATGATAAGAAAAGATATTTGAAAAAGATAAATTTGAATTTTTGAAAAAGATAATATGGAGATTTAAAAAAAGATATTGATTAGTTGAAAAGATTTTAGAATGAAAAGAGATAGATTTGTTTTGAAAATTTGAAAAAGAGTTGAATTGGATTGAAAAAAAGGATTTGTGCTTATGGATTAAGATACATTTGATATTTTTTTAAGTAGGATTTTTAGAAATTAGGGATTTTAGAAATCAGGGTTTGTAACATGTTTATGCAAGAAATCATGAATTGAAACATGAAAATTAAAATTAAGATGAAAAATATGAAGTAAAAATGAAATTACCTCCTCCCCACCATCCTGGCATTTGAACGCCCAAACGCAGCATGTTTTGGGCGTTCAACGCCCAACTGCTGCTTCTCCTGGGCATTCAACGCCCAGCTGTTGCTTCTTTCTGGCGTTGAATGCCAGGAACTCCTTTGTCACTGGGCGTTTTTCTGAACGCCCAGGACGCTGTAAATCTGGCGTTAAACACCCAGAAGGAGCTTCTTTCTGGCGTTCAACGCCCAGAAGATGCTTCTTTCTGGCGTTTAATGCCCAGATGGCTATCCTTGCTGGCGTTCAACGCCCAATGGATGCTTCTTTTGGGCGTTGAACGCCCAAAACAGACTTTTACTGGTGTTTTCTTGCCAGTGAGCTCTTTTTCTCGGTTTTGTGTGCAGAATCCTTTTGTAACCCTGTAAACGTATACAATTGACTCTTTACCTTAGTATCAATGAACTTTATATAAACAAATAAAATCAAGAATAGGGCAAAATGCTTAGAGGAAGTGATGCCCCATGGCTGGGTTGCCTCCCAGCAAGCGCTTCTTTATTGTCTTTAGCTGGACCTTGCTGAGTTTTTAATCTAGCCTCAGCCTTGAGCACTCTTGCTCAACATTTCCTTCAAGATAGTGCTTTATTCTCTGTCCATTAACAATAAACTTCTTATCAGAATCAATGTCTTGAAGCTCCACATAACCATATGGTGATACACTTGTAATCACATATGGTCCCCTCCACCGGGACTTCAGTTTCCTGGGGAATAGCCTGAGCCTAGAGTTAAACAACAGAACCTTTTGTCCTGGTTCAAAGATTCTAGAAGATAGCTTTCTGTCATTCCATCTTTTTGACTTCTCTTTATAAAGCTTGGCATTTTCGAATGCAGTGAATCAGAATTCCTCTAGCTCATTCAACTGGAGCAATCTTTTTTCTCCAGCTAGTTTGGCATCAAAGTTTAGGAATCTGGTTGCCCAATAGGCCTTATGTTCCAGTTCCACGGGCAGGTGACAAGCCTTACCATACACAAGTTGGTACGGAGAGGTTCCTATAGGAGTCTTGAATGCTGTTCTGTAAGCCCACAGAGCATCATCCAAGCTTCGTGTCCAATCCTTTCTACGGGTACTTACAGTCCATTCCAGGATTCTTTTTAGTTCTCTGTTAGAAACTTCAGCTTACCCATTCGTCTATGGATGATACGGAGTCGCCACCTTGTGGCGAATCCCATACCGGACCATGGCGGAGTAAAGCTGTTTGTTGCAGAAGTGAGTGCCCCCATCACTGATTAGTACCCTAGGGACACCAAATCTGCTGAATATATGTTTCTGGAGGAACTTCAGTACTGTTTTAGTATCATTAGTGGGTGTGGCAATGACCTCTACCCATTTTGATACATAGTCAACTGCCACCAGAATAGAAGTGTTTGAGTATGATGGTGGGAAAGGCCCCATGAAATCAATTCCTCATACGTCAAGCAACTCAATCTCCAAGATTCCTTGTTGAGGCATGGCGTAACTATGAGGTAAATTACCAGCTTTCTGGCAACTGTCACAGTTACGCACAAACTCTCGGGAATCTCTGTAGAGTGTAGGCCAGTAGAAACCACATTGGAGGACCTTGGTGGCTGTTCGCTCTCCTCCGAAATGGCCTCCATATTGTGATCCATGGCAATGCCATAGGATCCTCTGTGCATCTTCTCTAGGCACACACCTACGTATTATTCCGTCTGTACATCTCTTAAAGAGATAGGGTTCATCCCACAAGTAGTACTTTGCATCAGTAATTAATTTTTTCTTTTGTTGCCTGCTGTACTCCTTGGGAATGAACCTTGCAGCTTTGTAGTTTGCGATGTCTGCAAACCATGGTAATTCCTGAATGGCGAACAAATGCTCATCCGGAAAGGTTTCAGAGATCTCAATAGAGGGGGAGGACGCCCCTTCCACTGTTTCTATCCGGGACAGATGGTCAGCCACTTGGTTCTCTGTCCTTTTTCTGTCTCTTATTTCTATATCAAACTCTTGTAGAAGCAACACCCATCTTATGAGTCTGGGTTTTGAATCCTGCTTTGTGAGTAGATATTTAAGAGCAGCATGATCTGTGTACACAATCACTTTTGATCCTACTAAGTATGATCTAAACTTTTCAATGGCATAAACCACTGCAAGCAATTCTTTTTCTGTGGTTGTGTAATTTTTCTGGGCATCATTCAAAACACGGCTAGCATAATAAATGACATGCGGAAGCTTGTCATGCCTCTGCCCCAGTACTGCACCAATGGCGTGATCACTGGCATCACACATTAATTCGAATGGTAATGTCCAGTCTGGTGCAGAGATAACTGGTGCTGTGACCAGTTTAGCTTTCAGAGTTTCAAATGCTTGCAGGCACTCTGTGTCAAACACAAATGGCGTGTCAGCAGCTAGCAGGTTGCTTAGAGGTTTTGCAATTTTTGAAAAATCCTTTATAAACCTCCTATAGAATCCTGCATGCCCCAAAAAGCTTCTGATTTCCTTAACATTGGCAGGTGGTGGTAACTTTTCAATTACCTCTATTTTAGCTTGATCCACCTCTATTCCCTTGTTTGAAATTTTATGCCCAAGGACAATCCCTTCAGTCACCATAAAGTGACATTTTTCCCAGTTTAAAACCAGGTTGGTCTCTTGGCATCTTTTCAAAACCAGTGTCAAATGATCAAGACAGGAGCTGAATGAGTCTCCATATACTGAGAAGTCATCCATGAAGACTTCCAGAAATTTTTCCACCATATCAGAGAAAATAGAGAGCATGCATCTCTGAAAGGTTGCAGGCGCATTACACAGCCCAAAAAGCATCCTTCTGTAAGCAAATACTCCAGATGGACATGTGAATGCTGTTTTCTCTTCATCCTGGGGATCTACTGCAATTTGGTTGTAGCCTGAATAGCCATCCAAAAAGCAGTAATAGTTATGACCTGCTAGTCTTTCTAGCATCTGGTCTATGAATGGTAAAGGAAAATGATCCTTTCTGGTGGCTGTATTGAGCCTTCTGTAATCAATACACATGCGCCACCCTGTAACTGTTCTTGTAGGAACCAGTTCATTTTTTTCATTATGAACCACTGTCATGCCTCCCTTTTTAGGGACAACTTGAACAGGACTCACCCAGGGGCTATCAAAAATAGGATAAATAATCCCAGCCTCCAGTAATTTAGTGACCTCTTTCTACACCACTTCCTTCATGGCTGGATTTAGCCGCCTCTGTGGTTGAACCACTGGCTTAGCATCATCCTCCAATAGGATTTTGTGCATTCATCTCGCTGGGCTTATGCCCTTAAGGTCACTTATGGACCACCCAAGAGCTGTCTTGTGTGTCCTTAGCACTTGGATTAGTGCTTCCTCTTCCTGTGGATTTAAAGCAGAGCTTATGATCACTGGAAAAGTATCACCTTCTCCCAGAAATGCATATTTTAGGGATGGTGGTAATGGTTTGAGCTCGGGTTTAGGAGGTTTTTCCCCTCCCTGAGGAAATTTCAGAGGCTCTTTCAATTCCTCTGAATCCTCTAGATCAGGCGGAACATCTTTAAAAATAATTTCCAGCTCTGATTCGAGACTCTCAGCCATGTTGATCTCCTCCACCAGAGAGTCAATGAGATCAACTTTCATGCAGTCTTTTGGTGTGTCTGGATGCTGCATGGCATTGACAGCATTCAACTTAAACTCATCCTCATTGACTCTCAGGGTTATTTCCCTCTGTTGGACGTCAATGAGAGTTCGTCCAGTTGCTAGGAAAGGTCTTCCTAGAATAAGAGTAGCACTCTTGTGCTCCTCCATTTCCAGCACAACAAAGTCAGTGGGAAAGGTGAATGGCCCAACCCTGACAATCATGTCCTTAATCACGCCTGATGGGTATTTAATGGAGCCATCAGCAAGTTGGAGACATATCCGGGTTGGTTTAACTTCTTCAGTTAAACCAAGCTTTCTGATAGTGGATGCAGGTATTAGGTTGATGCTTGCCCCAAGATCACATAAGGCTGTCCTAGTGCAATTACCCTCTAATGAGCATGGTATCAGAAAGCTTCCAGGATCTTTAAGCTTTTCTGGAAAGCTTTTCAGAATGACAGCACTGCATTCTTCAGTGAGGAGAACTCTTTCAGTTTCTCTCCAATCCTTCTTATGACTCAAGATCTCTTTCATGAACTTGGCATAAGAAGGTATTTGCTCAAGTGCCTCTGCAAACGGAATCTTTATTCAAGAGTCCTGAGATAATCTGCAAAGTGAGCAAATTGCTTATCCTGCTCCTCTTGGCGGAGTTTTTGAGGATAAGGTATCTTAGCTTTATACTCCTCAACCTTGGTTGCTGCAGGTTTATTTCCTACAGAAGTGGTTGAAGAAGCCTTTTTAGAGGAGTTGTCATCAGCACTTGTGTGTGTCTGATCCCTCACTGGCATTTGAGTGCCAGGGTTGGAAGCTGGAGTGACGTTAGACGCCAACTCCTCATCTGCTCCTGGCGTCTGAACGCTAGAACTGTGATTCCTTTTGGCGTTCAACGCCAGTTCCTTGCTTGTTTCTGGCGTTGAACGCCAGTCCTGAGCATGCTTTGGGCGTTCAGCGCCAGTCTTCCACCCAATCTCTGGCGTTTTAGTGCCAGAATTATTTCTCTCCAGGCTCTTACTGTCCTCAGATGGATTTTGGGTAATTTGTTCATTTCTTGGCTTCCTGCTACCTTGAGGTGGGGTATTTAATGTTTTTCCACTTCTTAATTGAACTGCTTGGCATTCTTCTATTATTTGCTTTGATAGCTGCTGCTTTGTTTGCTTTAATTGTACTTCCATATTTATATTAGCCATCCTTGTCTCTTGTAGTTTATCCTTGAATTCGACTAACTGCTTTGTTAGAAAATCCAATTGCTGATTGAATTCAACAGCTTGTTCTACAGGACTGAGTTCAGCAGTTACTGTTTTAGCCTCTTCTTTCATGGAAGGGTCACTGCTTAGGTACAGATGCTGATTTCTGGCAACTGTATCAATGAGCTCATGAGCTTCTTCCATTGTCTTTCTCATGTAGATAGATCCACCAGCTGAGTAATCTAGAGAGATCTGAGCTCTTTTTGTAAGCCCATAATAGAAGATGTCTAATTGAACCCACTCTGAAAATATTTCAGAGGGGCATTTTCTTAGCATCTCTCTGTATCTCTCCCAGGCATCATAAAGAGATTCATTATCTCCTTGTTTAAAGCCTTGGATGTCCAGCCTTAGCTGTGTCATCCGTTTTGGAGGAAAGTATTGATTCAGGAATTTTTCTGTCAGTTGTTTCCATGTCTTTATGCTAGCCTTAGGTTGGTTATTTAACCACCTCTTAGCTTGGTCTTTTACAGCAAATGGGAACAGTAATAATCTGTAGACATCCTGATCTACTTCCTTATCATGTACTGTGTTAGCAATTTGTAAAAACTGTGCCAGAAACTCTGTAGGTTCTTCCTGTGGAAGACCAGAATACTGGCAACTTTGCTGCACCATGATAATGAGCTGAGGATTCAACTCAAAGCTACTGACTCCAATGGAGGGTATACTGATACTACTCCCATATGAGGCAGTAGTGGGGTTAGCATATGACCCCAGAGTCCTTCTGGACTGTTCATTTCCACTTAGATCCATGATGGAGAAAGGGAGATGATGTAAAATAGAGAAGAAATATTTTTATTTATTTAATTATTTATTTATTTCAAAAATAAAATAAATTAAATTAAATAAATAAAAACGTGTGAAGATTTTTGAAAAATGGAGAGAGGGAAAAAAATGGTTAGGAAGTTTTGAAAAAGATATGATTTGAAAAAGATTTTAAATTTTGAAATAAAAATCTGAATTTTAAAAGTAAATTTCGAAAATTTGCTTTAAAATAGAGAGAAAAGATGTTTTTGAATTTAAAGAGGAGAGAGAAAAATAATAAGATAGCACAAGATTTAAAATTTTTAGATCTAATGCTCCTTGTTTTCGAAAATTTTGGAGGGAAAACACCAAGGAACACCAAACTTAAAAATTTTAAGATCAAGACAAGAGGAAAACTCAAGAACACTTTGAAGACTCACAAGAACACAAGAACATGAAGAAAGAACACCAAACTTAATATTTTTAGAAAACCAAAATAAGATTTTCGAAAACCAGAGAAAAATCAACAAGAAAACACCAAACTTAAAGTTTGGCACAAGATTTAATGTAAAAATTATTTTTGAAAAAGAATTTTAAAAAGATGGTACCTAATTACCAGGAACACAGACCAACGCTCTAGCTAATTGGGCAGTAAATGTAACACTTATTTTGAAAAAGTATTTTTTAATAACTAAGAATAAAATTTTTGAAAAATTAAAAAAAAAAGATTTTAAAAAGAAAATTTTAACCAAAAACAATATTAGAAGACTCTAAACCAAAAAGAAAAATTTTTCCTAATCTAAGCAACAAAATAAACCGTCAGTTGTTCAAACTCGAACAATCCCCGGCAACGGCGCCAAGAACTTGATGCACGAAATTGTGATGTCAATGTTCACATTACTCTCTTACAACTTCGCACAACTAAGCAGCAAGTGCACTGGGTCGTCCAAGTAATACCTTACCTGAGTAAGGGTCGATCCCACGAAAATTGTTAGCTTGAAGCAAGCTATGGTTATCTCGTAACTCTTAGTCAGGATATAATATCAATAATAATTTTTAGTTTGAATTGTAAAAAGTAAAAAGGGGCAGAACACAAATTATACTTGTATGCAGTAAGGGAGAATATGTTGGAGTTTTGGAGATGCTTTGTCTTCTGAAATTCTGCTTTCCTCTGTCTTCTTGTTCACGCACACACGTCCTCCTATGGCAAGCTGTGTGTTGGTGGATCACTGTTGTTAATGGCTACCATCCTTCCTTTCAGTGAAAAGGGTCCAGGTGCGCTGTCACCGCATGGCTAATCATCTGTAGGTTCTCAATCGTACTGGAATAGGATTTACCATCCTTTTGCGTCTGTCACTACGCCCAGCACTCGTGAGTTTGAAGTTCGTCACAGCCATCCAATCCCAGAATCCTACTCGGAATACCACAGACAAGGTTTAGACTTTCCGGATTCTCATGAATGCCGCCATCAATCTAGCTTATACCACGGAGATTCTGATTAAGGAATCTAAGAGATACTCATTCAATCTGATGTAGAACGGAGGTGATTGTCAGACACACGTTCATGGATTGAGGAAGGTGATGAGTGTCACGAATCATCACCTTCTCCATAATCAAGCGTGAATGGATATCTTAGATATGAACGCGCATGTTTGAATGAAAAACAGAAATACTTGCATTAATTCATCGAGATACAGCAGAGCTCCTCACCCCCAACAATGGAGTTTAGAGACTCATGCCGTTAAAGAGTATAATGTTCAGATCTAAAATGTCATGAGATTAAAATTAAATCTCTAAAAGTTGTTTAAATACTAAACTAGTAACCTAGGTTTACAGAAAATGAGTAAACTATGATAGATAGTGCAGAAATCCACTTCTGGGGCCCACTTGGTGTGTGCTGAGGCTGAGACTAAAGCTTCTCACGTGCCTGGGCTTTTTTGGGCGTTCAACGCCAGGCTGTAACCTGTTTCTGGCGTTGAACTCCAACTTGTAACGTGTTTCTGGCGCTGGACGCCAGACTACAACATAGAACTGGCGTTGAACGCCTGTTTATGTCATCTATCCTTGAGCAAAGTATGGACTATTATATATTGTTGGAAAGCCCTGGATGTCCACTTTCCAACGCAATTGGAAGCGCGTCAATTGAACTTCGGTAGCTCCAGAAATTCCATTCCGAGTGCAGAGAGGTCAGGATCCAACAACATCAGCAGTCCTTTTTCAGCCTGAATCAGATTTTTGCTCAGCTCCCTCATTTTCAGCCAGAAAATACCTGAAATTACAGAAAAACACACAAACTCATAGTAAAGTCCAGAAATATGAATTTTGCCTAGAAACTAATGAAAATAAACTAAAACTAACTAAAACATACTAAAAACTATATGAAATTAACCCCAAAAAGCGTATAAAATATCCGCTCATCAGGAGCACGCATGATTGGAAGAAGACAATAAGAAAGCAGAGGTTCAAAAGCAACAAAGCATCTCCAAACTCTTTTCTGAAATTTCTACCAATGAATTACATAAGAATCTTTATTTTATTTTATGTTCATTTATCTTTTAATTATCAAAACCTCATAACCAATTGAATCCGCCTGACTGAGATTTACAAGATGACCAGAGTTTGCTTCAAGCTGACAATCTCCGTGGGATCGACCCTTACTCACGTAAGGTTTATTACTTGGACGACCCAGTGCACTTGCTAGTTAGTTGTGCGGAGTTGTGAAAAGTGTGAATCACAATTTCATGCACCAGCTTTCTAGCAAAATCAAGAGAAAAGAAAGAAGAGAGAATGAAAACTAATTTTGATCCATTAAATTACAACAGAGCTCCCTAACCCAATGAAAGGGGTTTAACTGGTCAAAGCTTTGAGAATAGAAAGTGAAATTGAAAAGTATATTGCAACAAAACTAAAAATTGGAGAGAAAGTAAATTGGCAGAGTTACAGTACTCTGTCCATAAGCCCCTTTCTCACTTAAGATCTATCCTATTTATACACTTTCTTTATTTAGTCTTCAAGTACTTGGACTGGGCCCTTTTGCCTTGTTGAAGCTAGTTGAGAAAGGGCTTTAGTGACGTTGATGGAGACGTTTGGAAGTCAATGTTCATACTTTGTATTGGTGCCTTTCTGTATTGGAATGAGATTGAGGTTGGAGTTCAACGTTTGGGCTCAAACGTTGGGTTAAACATTGCCAAACAAGGTTGGGGCATTGGCCCTCATGTTTACCCCAACGTTGGGCTTAACGTTGGACCTATAGTTGGAGTTCAACGTCGCTCATCCATGCGTACGCGTGCCTTACGCGTGCGCATCGATTGTCAAAGTTCCTCATTCATGCGTACGCGTGCTACACGCATACGCGTGGTTTCACAATTTTTCTTGGAACTTTGTCGCATACGTTGGACTCAACGTTGGACCCATTGTTGGACCACCAACGTTAGCCTGACCACACATACGCATGCTCTACGCGTGCACGTTGATAGGCTGAAATACACACCCACGTGTACGCGTCATACACGCGTACACGTCGTGTCATATTTTCACAATCTCCAATCCTTGAATTTTATTGCGTACGTTGGAGGAAACGTTGGACCACCAACGTTGCCTCCAATGCTGGCACTCTTTTAGCCTCAACATTGGACCCATAGTTGGAGTCCAACTTTGGCTCCAACTATGAACCTTCTTTATACTCAACGTTTAAGGTAGTTTGAGGTCCAACTTTGGGCTCAAACATTGCCTTTTTTTATAGTTTGAGTCATAGTTGGAGTCCAACTTTGTCTCCAACTATGAACCTTTCTTTGGCCAACGTTTGAGGCAAAGTTGGAGGCCAACTTTGGCTCCAACTTTGCACCCCTTTTAGCATGCACATTGGACCTAACGCTGGAGCACCAATTTTGGCTCCAACGTTGGTCACTTCCTTCTTCCCTCAACATTTGAGGCAACGTTGGTGAGCCAACTTTGGCCACCAATGTTGCTTCCTCTTGATTCTTTCCATTGCCCTCTTTGTTTCTTGTTGCTCTTCCTTCCTTGGCTTCCTTTCCACCTATCATCAAACACAAACTTGCATCAAAGTTAGCTATAATTCACAAGGTAATTGCATCATTCAATTATCAAGTAAAATTGGCATAAAAACTAATGAAAAGCACATAAATAACCAAGTTTGATTGAATCAAGCGATGCATGCAATTCTTATCCAAATAATTACTTATAGATCAAGAAAGTGCATAAAACCTAATGATAACAAAAAAAATGAGGCCAGTGAAACTAGCGTAAGATGCCCTGGCATCAATAACATTTCTGCCGCGTGAGTGAGCAGGGCACTATATCCTTGACATAGTAGATCTTCTGCTGTAGGAGTGAGTTGGGCACTATATTCCTGGGATGCACATTATATGATAGTGTGCAGGGTACTATATCCCTGGTGTGGCAGAAAGGCGACATCTCCGAAGATGTGTCGGGTTGGCATTTTTAACTGACAAGTGATATCACGAGCCAATAGGATAGTCATTCTGATGCCACGGAATCTTGTCTAGTTTCACAAGCCATTTTGAGGATGTTTTAGGTTATTTCAAGCATTTTCTTAGGTAATAAGCAAGCATTTGGATGATTTATGCATTCATGTCTTGATTCAATCAAACATTGTAAATTCTAAATAATTTCATGAGAATAATGCAAAGATTAAATGATGTAATGAATGATGCATTATCTTATGATTAGAGCAAAGCTTTGATGCAAATTGTTTGATTAATTTCAGGTAAGAAGAAGAAGAGAAGAGCCACGTTAGTGCTACTAACGTGGGTGATGAGCGGATATTTTATACGCTTTTTGGCATCATTTTCATATAGTTTTTAGCATGTTTTGTATAGTTTTTATTATATTTTCATAGGTTTTAGTGCAAAATTCACATTTTTATATTCTACTTTGAGTTTGTGTGTTTTTGTATAATTTCAGGTATTTTCTGACTGAAATTGAGGAGCTGGCGCAAAAGTTAGCAAAAGTCTGATTCAGAGACAGAGAAAGCACTGCAGATGCTGTCCGAATCTGACCTCCCTGTACACGGAAGAGCTTTTCTAGAGCTACAGAAGTCTAAATGGGGAGTTCTCAATGGCTATGGAAATCTAACTTCTAGAGCGTTCTAGCAATATATAATAGTCTATACTTTGCTTCCAATTAGAAGGCCCAAAACTAGCGTCCAACGATAGCCTCCTGCCCCCTTCCAGGCGTCCAGCGCCCAAGGAGAAGAGACCAGCGTCCAAATGCCCAAAGATGACCCCCAAGCTAGCGTTTGATGCACGGAAAACTTGTCTCATAACAAATTTCCTTTGGAAAGTGTACCGAATTTGTCGTCAATTAAAAACTCACAATAGAGTGAGGTCGAATCCCACAGGGATTGATTGATCAAGCAACTTTAATTAGAGGAATGTTCTAGTTGAGCGAATCAGAATTTGAGTTGAGAATTTGCAGAAAATTAAATGGCGGGATAGTAAATAACAGAAAAGTAAATGCTAGAAATAAGAGCTGAATGTAGATGACGGAAATTAAATTGCAGAGTCTTAAATGGGAATGGGAAAATTGCTCATAAAAGTAAATGACAGAAATTAAAGAGAATGGGTAAGATCAGAAATGGGGGGTTCATTGGGCTCAGGAGATGTTGCATTCTCCGGATCAATTTCATTTTCATCTCTTCCTCAATCAATGCACTCATTGATCTCCTTGGCAATCTTAAGTGATCGAATTATAATTTCTTGTAATTCAATCTCTCAAATCTTGATCAATAGCCAATTCCTTGGTCAATTGCTCATGAGAAGAAACGAAGTATGGTCATTGATTATACCACATGCATTTCCCAAATCAAGTGTTGAGAGGATTATAGTCACATATCCATCCAAACTCAATTTGGTCCAGCATGAGAAAGCATTTCTAGCATGATCTCTTCATTCCTTTTCAAGGTTCAGAAGAGATCCAAGTTTGAATAGCTTCTTTTCCAAGATAACTACCCAATTGGATGAAGATCGAAAGCTTTCAAGTAAAATCAAGAGAAAAGATAGAAGAAGAATAATGAAAACTAGTATTGATCCATTAAATTACAACAGAGCTCCCTAACCGAATGAAAGGGGTTTAGTTGTTCATAGCTCTGGAAAATGAAAACAAAGATGGAGAATACATAATGAAAACTAGAAGTGCAGAGGAAGTAAATACAGGGAGTAGTTCTATGCCCAGAGGCTCCCTATAATTTCCAACTTTCAATTTAATTCAAAGCTACTCGTATATATACTACTCTTCTGTTCTTCTAGTTGGCTCTTCAAGTCTTGGGTATGGGCCTTTGGATCTTGAGTTTGAAGCAGTTCTATTCTTCATTGGGCTTGGCTTTACTTGCAGAGAGAAAGTGTGAAGTGGGCAGAGACTTTAGCTCAGGACGTTAGTGGTGTTAACGTTCAGTGAAAATATGGGTTCGAGAACGTTAGTGACAATCACCTTTGTCACTAACGTTCCTCACCCAAGTAAGAGCCACGTTAACTTCAACGTTAGTGGCACAAACGTTGCCACTAACGTTGCCTCTATGCCCTTCGCACACGTTACTGGGACTTACTTTTCCCAGTAACGTTGAGAAGTCTCCCCCTTCCTTACGTTAGAGTCCACGTTTACTTAGTTAACGTTGCTCTTTTAACGTAGGCTTGCCAACCTTCGAGAACGTTAGTGACACTTACCATTGTCACTAACGTTCCAATGTGCCCCTATTTCTCACGTTAGAGTTCATGTTAACTAGGTTAACGTGGCTTCTAACGTGGCCATGCTAGCCAACTCCAACGTTAGTGACAAAGTTGAGTGTCACTAACGTTGGCTCATCATTCCCTTATCCACGTTAGCTTCCACGTTAACTAAGTTAACGTGGGAGTTAACGTGGCTCATAGTGGCTTGTGTGGGCTAATTCCAACATTAGTGACAATGTTGGGTGTCACTAACGTTGGCGATCACCTCCCTTCTTCACGTTAACTTCCACGTTAACTAAGTTAACGTGGGAGTTAACGTGGCTTATTGGGGCTTGTGTGGGTTCCTTCCAACGTTAGTGACAATGTTTGGTGTCATAACGTTGTCGACCACTTTGTCTCCTCACGTTAGCTTCCACGTTAACTGGGTTAACGTGGAAGTTAACGTGGCTTATTGTGACTTGGCCAACGTTAGTGACAAAGTTGAATGTCACTAACGTTGGCTTCCCATTTACTTCTTAACGTTAGAGGCCACGTTAACTAAGTTAACGTGGCAACTAACGTGGCCACTTATGAGCTTGGTCCAACGTTAGTGATAATGTTAAGTGTCACTAACGTTGGCTCCATTTCCTTTCTTCCACGTTAGAGTTCACGTTAACTTAGTTAACGTGACTCTTAACGTGGGCAATGATGGCTTCGAGAGCGTTATTGGCAATTACTTTTCTCATTAACTTTGCAAGTTACTCCCATTCCACGTTAGTGTTAAGGTTAGTGTAACTAACGTAGCCACTAATGTGGTTCTTCTTTGCTTCCTTTGTCCTGAAATCAAGCAATAAAATGCATCAAAGTTCTAGTCCAAGTCATGGGAAATGCAACATCCAATTTGTCCTTAAATTCATGTAAAATCCTCATGAAATCATGTAAAGTGCACAATGTATGCTTGAATCAAGATGTAAGTGAATATCACCCAAAACTAGCTTATTTCCTAAGGAAATGCATGAAACTACCCTAAAAACATAAAGAAAAGGTCAGTGAAACTGGCCAAAATGCCCTGGCATCAGCGTTCAATGCCCTAGAGGCCTCATAGCACGTGGATCTCATCAAAGCTCAGCCTAAACACTCACCAAGTGGGCCCCAGAAGTGAATTTTAGCACTAAAAGACTGTTTTACTCTTTCTTATGTATCGTTAGTCATTAGCTTAGTATTTAAAGAAATTTTACACCTCTCATTAAGGAAGATCAGCCATATGTCGTTTTTCACATTGTATTCTCTATCAGTTTGAGATTCTAAACCTCCTAGGTTGAGGGGAGGAGTCCTGCTGAGTTTTATGGATTAATAAAGGTACTACTGTTCTTTCTCAATTCGTGTTTGATGATCTATTCTAAAATGTATCTTCGTTCTTCATCAATATGAATGCGTTGAACTGGCATAAGGTTATCACATTCTACATGGGTTTAGAGTGAGTCTTTCATCAGACAATGATGAACCACCAGCTTGATTATACATCTCTTAGATGGCTAATCCACAACTTCATTGCGGACTTCTCGAGACACCAGTTCAACTGAAGTACGGGGAGATTAGGGTCTCTGTGGTAGAGGCTAGAACCCAAAGGCGTAGCATCCTCTGAATCGGAAGATTCGACCTTGTCTGTGGCGTTTTGAGTAGGATCATCAAAGAGAATGAACTGCAGGAGCTTCACCTTCAATCAGACTGGATCCGTACTAACCCTAGGGTTTAGATCTGGAGGAGTATTGCCGGCTGCTCAACCCGGCGTCAATCACATACAGCCTGCCATAGAAGAAATCATTCACAATTGAAGAAGATAGTAAGACTAGAGTTAATCTAGAAGGACAAAGCATCTCCAATCCTTAACTATCTACTTATCATTGTAAACATATCAACCTAGTTCAGATCTCACAAATCGAACAACTCTTCTATCCACCTAACTAAGACCTGCAAGATAACCATAGCTTGCTTCAAATCACAATCCTCGTAAGATCGACCCTGACTCGCTCAAGTATTACTTGGACGACCCAGTGCACTTGCTGGTTTAGTTGTACGAAGTGTGGGGATTCGTGCACCAAGTTTTTAGCGCTGTTGTCGGGGATTGTTCGTGTTTGGGCAACTGACGAATTATCTTGTTCCCTAGATCATGTATTATCTTTAATTTTGTTAGAGTCTTTTATTTTATTTTATCTTTCTTTTTTCGAAAAATTTAAAAACTTTTCCAAAAAAAAATCTTTTCTTTGTTTAATCTTTGTACTTGGTTTGAGTGTTTTGTTTTTGTTCTTGTTGAAATATTCGAAATTTTTTAGTCTTTCTTTCTAAAAATTTTCAAAAATAGTTTCTTTGTTTAGATTTTTTTTAAGAAAAATGAGCTCAACATGTGAAGTGGAGCATACAAGAAACATAAATACAGTTTTGCAACTTCTATGTTATCTTCGGCATAGCTATCAACAACATGAGTAACCTTTTGCGCCACTCTCTAAAGTAACAAAACGTCTTAGCAAGACAATCTACCACTTCCGCTGTCTTGTTCTGAAAAATGATTTCATTTATACACAACCAGATGTTCCATATAACTGAAAAAAATCCCACTAACCATGTTTTCCGCACATCTTTTCTCAAATTTGTCGCCCTCCAGCTCTCAAAATGTTCTTTTATGGAACCCGGGAAGCCCCATACAAGACCCACATGACTTATCCATGCGCACCACACCTGCCAAACAAACTCACACGTAACAAACAAATATTGTACAGTTTTAATTTCCTTACTACACATAACACAGATGTTATCACTTTGTTCGATGATGCCTAATCTGCTCAAGCGATCCTTTGTATTAACTCGGCCTACAAACATAAACCAAGTAAACAACTCTACCCGCGGTGGAACAATTCCTTTCTATGTTCCATTTGTGAACTTATAGCTGAGGATATCATCCATCAGTGTCTGTACCTGCAAAACCTGCACAAATGAGTTAGTAGTATAAATGCCTTCCTTATCAAATTTCCACACCACTCTATCTTGTGTATCTGCTATCAGTCTCACAGCTTGCAAGCTCTCAAGCATTTGGTTCAAACTGTCAGTCTCCCATTGTCGAAGTTCCCTCCTCCAATGGAAGTTCCAGACCCACTCTATCCCATTCCAAAATCCACACTCCCCAATCATGGATCCCTTATTATCTGAAATTAAGTAGAGTCTTGGAAAGGAGTCTTTTAGCTTCCCTGACTATAGCCATGTATCTTCCCAAAATCTGGTTAGTCTACCATCGCCTACTTCCATAGCCAACCCGTCAATCATCTTCTGTCTGACATGTTGCTCCTTAATTTGCAAGTGACAAATATCTCTCCACGGACCCCCTTTTGCTGGTATAGCTTGTGTAGACAATAACTGCTTAGGGTTCAGATTATTGCATGAGCACACTACCTTCTTCCATAGAAGGCACTCTTCTTTAGAAAATCTCCACCACCATTTAAACAACAATGCGATATTATGAATAATTGCATCTCCCACACCTAGTCCCCCTAGTTTCTTCGGTGCTTGTATCATCTCCCATTTTACAAGAGCCAGTCCAGGTCATCCGTCGTCCTTCCCTCAAAGGAATCTTCTTTGCAATGAGATATTTTTTTGTCACCGTAACTGGCATTTTATACAAGCTCAAATAGTATGTAGGCAAGCTATTAATCACAGATTTGATGAGAACTAGCTTCCTTGCTTTACTGAGCACCTTTGCTTTCCACAAACTAAGTTTCTCCTCCACCTTATCTATTACTGGCTTCCACGTTTTTACCAGCCTTGGGTTTGCACCTAGATTAATTCCCAAATACTTTACTGGTAAATTTGCCGCCTGACATCCTAATAATCTGCACATTTGACTAACCCACGCCTGACTGCAATTTACAGGTATCAAACTAGATTTGTCAAAGTTAATGCTCAATCCCGACATGACCTCAAAACACCTCTGGAGCCTCTTGTAGTTTCTCACTGTCTCCTCCTCTGGTGGACAAAACAATATAGTGTAATCAACAAATTGAAGGTGAGATAGCTCTACATTGTCACTGCCAACTAATAGAGGAGATATTCTCCTATTTCCTACCGCCTCCCCGATCATCTTGTTCAGCACATTAACGGTTTAGATGGAGCCCCTTTAACCATTATAGATATAGAAGCTGATCTAATGCACTTTGTAATCCATGCCCTCCATCTTCTACCGAACCCCATCTTTTCTAGCACAATATCAACGAAATTCCATTTGACTCTATCATAAGCTTTCTGGAGGTCCAATTTGATGATAGATGATGCCTTTTTCTTCATTTTTAGCCACTGTATAGTTTCACAGGCAATTAACGCTCCATCATGTATTCGCCTGCCTTTGACAAATGCACTCTGTGATTCTCCAACTAATCCTGGCATTACGGTTCTCATTCTTCTTGTCAACACTTTTGATATGACCTTGTAAACGCAACCAACCATACTGATTGGTCTAAGGTCCTTTATCTCCTTCACACCCACAAACTTTGGAGCCAATGCTACCCAAGTAATATTGGAGTTTGTTGGTAGTCTCTCTGTCTCGAAGAAGCTCATCACAGCTTTAGTGAATTCCACTCCAATCTCCTTCCAACAACTTTTTATATAATTCATGTTATATCCATCGCTACCCGGAGCCTTAGATGATTCACAATCCCATACTACCTCCTTTACTTCCTCCACTGTCGGTAACACCTCTAGTGCTTGAGCTTCCTAATAAACCCCAATTTTGTGGTTTATATTGTGTAGAATTTGGAGGGATTTTGTCAATATTTTCACACTTATTCACAAGAATTGCATGGTTTTGTGTTCTCTTCCTAATATTACTTCATGATGGAAAACATGCTTTTTTTGCCTTAGAATTGCTATATTTTGATCCTCTTTTATTACCATTCGATGCCGTGACATGTTTGTTGAGTGATTTCAGAATTTATAGGGCAAGAATGGCCTAGAAGAGAGAAAGAAAGCATGCACAAGAGGAAGGAACATGAAGATTTAGATTTTGGGAATTTCAGCATGGGCGCGCACGCACCTCGCGCGCACACATGGATGTGGACAGCTGGAAGCGGCACGTGAAGATTTGCACATCCGCGCGGATTAGAGAAATCCACACTGGCGCGCACGCATACATGACGCGCTGCGTGGAACACAAAATCAATCAGCGCGCACGCGTGCATGGCGCATACGCGCGACAAGCTGCACATGACCTCATTAAAGAAAATCATGCCTGGTGATTTCTGAGGCTCAAGAGGCCCAAATTCAAGCTGGTTCTGCATGGAAAAGACCCAAGGATACTAGGGGAAATGGGGGATCATTCATGCACACTTAGATACAATTTTTAGCTAGTTTTTGGTTTTTGTTCTTCTAGAGAGAGAAACCCTTGTTCCTCTCTAGATCTAGTTTGATTTGATCTTTGCTTGTTGAATTCTGAATTGGATCTTGTTAATTACTAGTTTTCATTGCTTAATTTGATTTCCTTAGTATAATTTTGTTTAAATCTTGTGTTAGATTTATGTTTTCTTGTCACCTGTCATTTTCTACCCATTTTGTGAATCTTATGGATCTTGAATTGTTAATGTTACATTGATGATCTTCATGATTAATTATGTTGTTTGAATGAATTTAAATTAATAATTGTTAGTGGGTACTTGTTAATTTCAATTTAATTGCAATTTGAGTATGTCTTTTAGTAATGCTTACCATGTGTTTGATGAAATGTTTCCTTTGATCATGGAGTAGTTCTCTTTACTCTTGGCCTAGGCTAAGGGGATTGGGTAAAATTGAGTTATTGAGTCTAATGGATTTGATGATTTGGGAACCCTTAGTGGTCAATTTGATAACCATTGACACTAGCCCACTACTAAGTCAATTAGTAGCTAGGTTGGACCTTATGGGTTGATGTTGACTAAACTATTTAATATACTTCAAGTATAGAAGTAAACTTAATGAGTTTGGTTCCTCATAATTGTCAAGATATGGTTATTAGACAAGGATGGTGACCCCAATTCCCATGTCTAGCCAAGAGTTGCTTTTATTATTCATATTTGAAAACCCAAAAAAAACCTAATTGCTTTGTCTTAGTTATAGTGATTTGTTTAGTTTTAGAGTGGAATTATATTGGATGTTATCTTATTAGTTTGGAATTGTTCACATCTTGCTTTAGTCACTTGAATTAGTTTCTTGCACTTCAAGATTACTTGCTTGTTAGGATTCTTAGTTTAATTTCTTGCTCATGACTTGCAACCCCAGAATTCTAACCAATGTTGATGCACATGTTTGCCCATTCCTTGTGAGACGACCCGAGGTTTGAATACTTCGGTTACTTTTATTGGGGTTGAACTTGTGACAACCAATTCCTTCGAAATTTGATCGAGAGTTATTTGTTAGTTTGGAATTATACTTACAACGAAGTTCTATTTCTATTAAGAGAGATTCTAGACCGACAATAACCCTCGCCCTATCAAATTTTTGGCGCCATTATCGGGAAATGGTTGCAACATATGCCTTGATATTGGTTATGTGAATATGTGAATATATGAATATTGTAGATAGTTTACTTGCTTTCAATACTTAGCTATAGTTTAGATTTTTTTTTGTGCATGTGCTATGACTCCCAAGTTTGATGACTCGGTCTCAACCGAATTCTAGCTTAGCCGAGTTTGACCCTGAGATTGAAAGAACCTTGTTACACACTCGGCAAGCTAGACGGTGGTTGGACTATACAGCTAGTACTTCAGCCTCTCTTGAGGAACATACCGAATCACTAGACGGTACCGAGAGTGACTTGAAATCCGCTACTTCCTATTCTTCTGTTGGCACTACTAATACATCTTTGCATCCCATAGGTGAACCATACATGGAAGAGCCACGACGGATCACTTTGCATGAGTAAGGGGCTCCGGATATCATACTTCAACCTTTGCAAGTGAGGTATCCCAACCTTGATCCAAACTTTGAGTTGAAGAGTAACCTGATAAATCTACTTCCTAAGTATCATGGGTTGTCGGGTCAAGACCGAAATTGTTACTCTGAGGTTGTAAAATTATTGTTCGTTCTCTCCCTGGAAAAGGCTCCAAAAACTGGTGCACAATACCATGGTCCAGACATAACTTCACAACTTTGCACAACTAACCAGCAAGTGCACTGGGTCGTCCAAGTAATAAAACCTTACGTGAGTAAGGGTCGATCCCACGAAGATTGTTGGTATGAAGCAAGCTATGGTCATCTTGTAAATCTCAATCAGGCGGATATCAAATGGTTATAAAGTTTTCGAATAATAGTAATAAATAAACAGAAAATAAAGATAGGAATACTTATGTAATTCATTGGTGAGAATTTTAGATAAGCGTATAGAGATGCTTTCGTTCTTCTGAACTTCTGCTTTCCTGCTGTCTTCATCCAATCAGTCCTACTCCTTTCCATGGCAAGCTTTCTATAAGGGCATCACCGTTGTCAATGGCTACATCCCATCCTCTTGTGAAAAAGGTCCAAATGCTCTGTCACGGTACGGCTAATCATCTGAGGTTCTCGATCATACTGGAATAGGATTCACCCTCCTTTTGCATCTGTCACTACCCCCAGCACTCGTGAGTTTGAAGTTCGTCACAGCCATCCCTTCCCAGATCCTACTCGGAATACCACAGAAAAGGTTTAGACTTTCCGGATCTCAGGAATGGCCATCCATGGGTTCTAACTTATACCACGAAGATATTAATAACTCGGACTCGGTCCCCTGTATTAGATATCCAAGAGATATCCATTCAATCGAAGGTAGAACGGAAGTGGTTGTTAAGCACGCATTCATAGGGAATGATGATGACTGTCACGATCATCACCTTCATGTTGAAGTGCGAATGAATATCTTAGAAGCGGAATAAGTTGAGTTGAATAGAAAAAACAGTAGTACTTTGCATTAAATCATGAGGAACAGCAGAGCTCCACACCTTAATCTATGGAGTGCGGAAACTCTACTGTTTGAAAATACATAAGTGATAATGATCCAGGAATGGCCGAATAGCCAGCCCTCATGAAATTCTAAGAACTATACATCCCAAGATGTCTAATACAATAGTAAAAAGTCCTATTTATATTAAACTAGCTACTAGGGTTTACAGAAGTAAGTAATTGATGCATAAATCCACTTCCGGGGCCTACTTGGTGTGTGCTTGGGCTGAGCGTGAAGTTTATACGTGGAGAGGTCATTCTTGGAGTTGAACGCCAGTTTGTAACGTGTTTTTGGCGTTCAACTCTGGTTCGTGACGTGTTTCTGGCGTTTAACTCCAGACTGCAGCGTAGAACTGGCGTTCAACGCCCTTTTGCGTCGTCTAAACTCGGCCAAAGTATGGACTATTATATATTTCTGGAAAGCCCTGGATGTCTACTTTCCAACGCAATTAGAAGCGCGCCATTTTGAGTTCTGTAGCTCCCGAAAATCCACTTTGAGTGCAGGGAGGTCAGAATCCAACAGCATCAGCAGTCCTTCTTCAACCTCTGAATCTGATTTTTCCTCAAGTCCCTCAATTTCAGCCAGAAAATACCTGAAATCACAGAAAAACACACAAACTCATAGTAAAGTCTAGAAATGTGAATTTAACATAAAAACTAATGAAAACATCCCTAAAAGTAACTAGATCCTACTAAAAATATACTAAAAATAATGCCAAAAAGCGTATAAATTATCCGCTCATCACAACACCAAACTTAAATTGTTGCTTGTCCACAAGCAACTGAAAATCAAATAGGATAAAAAGAAGAGAATATACTATAAATTCCAAACTATCAATGAAACATAGCTCCAATCAGATGAGCGGGACTTGTAGCTTTTTGCCTCTTGAATAGTTTTGGCATCTCACTTTATCCATTGAAGTTCAGAATGATTGGCATCTATAGGAACTCAGAGTTCAGATAGTGTTATTAATTCTCCTAGTTCAGTATGTTGATTCTTGAACACAGCTACTTTATGAGTCTTGGCCGTGGCCCTAAGCACTTTGTTTTCCAGTATTACCACCGGATACATAAATGCCACAGACACATAATTGGGTGAACATTTTCAGATTGTGACTCAGCTTTGCTAAAGTCCCCAATTAGAGGTGTCCAGGGTTCTTAAGCACACTCTTCTTTTGCTTTGGACCTTGACTTTAACCGCTTAGTCTCAAGTTTTCACTTGACACCTTCACGCCACAAGCACATGGTTAGGGACAGCTTGGTTTAGCCGCTTAGGCCAGGATTTTATTCCTTTAGGCCCTCCTATCCACTGATGCTCAAAGCCTTGGGATCCTTTTTATTTACCCTTGCCTTTTGGTTTTAAGGGCTATTGGCTTTTTGCTCTTGCCTTTTGGTTTTAAGAGCTTTTGACTTTTTCTACTTGCTTTTTCTTTTTCTATTTTTTTTTCTCTTTTTTTTCTGCAAGCTTTGTATTCACTGCTTTTTCTTGCTTCAAGAATCATTTTTATGATTTTTCAGATTATCAAATAACATGTCTCCTTGTCATCATTCTTTCAAGAGCCAACATATTTAACATTCTTAAACAACAACTTCAAAAGACATATGCACTGTTCAGGCATTCATTCAGAAAACAAGAAGCATTGTCACCACATCAATATAATTAAACTAAGTTCAAGGATAAATTCAAAACTCATGTACTTCTTGTTCTTTTGAATTAAAACAGTTTTCATTTAAAAGAGGTGATGGATTCATATTCACTACTTTAAGGCATAGACACTTAGACACTAATGATCATGTAATAAAGACACAAACATAGATAAACATTTAACATAAGAAAACGAAAAATAGAAAATTTAAGAGCAAGGAATGAGTCCACCTTAGTGATGGTGGCGTTTCCTTCATGAGGAACCAATGATGTCCTTGAGCTCTTCTATGTCTCTTCCTTGTCTTTGTTGCTCCTCCCTCATTGCTCTTTGATCTTCTCTAATTTCATGAAGGATGATGGAGTGCTCTTGATGTTCCACCCTTAGTTGCTCCCAATAATTGTGTGGAGGGAAATGTATCCCCTGAGGTTTCTCAGGGATCTCTTAATTTGCAGTCAAATGTTCTACCACTGAGCTATAGACCCTTGAGATAAATCTCTCCATCTCCTATGACTTGGAGGTGGAAGCTTTTGTCTTCCCTTTCCTCTTTCTAGAGGTTTCTCTGGCCTTAGGTGCCATCAATGGTTATGGAAAAACAAAAAAAAAGCTATGCTTTTACCACACCAAACTTAGAATGTTGCTCGCCCTCGAGCAAAAGAAGAAAGAATAGTAGAAGAAGAAGATGTGGAAGAACTAGGATTATGAGGAGGGAAGGTGGGGATCCTATGGGATCCACAGATCCTGAGAGGTTCACAGATCTTGAGGTGTCAAGGATTTACATCCCTGCACCAATTAGGCATGTAAAATGCCTTTGCATGCAATTCTGGCGTTTAAACGCCGAACTGATGCTTGTTCTGGGCGTTCAACGCCCAGATGCAGCATGTTTCTGGCGTTGAACGCCAGTTCTATGCTTGTTTCTGGCGTTCAACGCCAGATCCATGCTCTGTTCTGGCGTTGAACGCCAGCCAGATGCTTCTTACTGGCGTTTGAACGCCAGTGAACTCCTCCTCTAGGGTGTGCTATTTTTTTATGCTGTTTTTGATTTTTCTTCAATTTTTTCAATTGTTTTTGTGACTCCACATGATCATGAACCTATGAAGACATATAACTAATAAAAAATATAATTAAATAAAAATTGGGTTGCCTCCCAACAAGCGCTTCTTTAATGTCAATAGCTTGACAGTGGGCTCTCATGGAGCCTCACAGATGTTCAGCGCATTGTTGAGACTTCCCAACACCAAACTTAGAGTTTGGATATGGGAGTTTAACACCAAACTTAGAGTTTGGTTGTGGCCTCCCAACACCAAACTTAGAGTTTGACTGTGGGGGCTCTGGTTGACTCTGTTTTGAGAGAAGATTACTGTGCCTCTTTTCCATGTTTACAGAAGAATGTCCTTGAGTTTTAAACACAAGGGGGTCCTCACTCAATTGAAGGACTAGTTCACCTCTGTCAACATCAATCACAGCTCTTGCTGTGGCGAGGAAGAGTCTTCCAAGGATAATGGATTCATCCTCATCCTTCCCAGTATCTAGGATTATAAAATCAGTAGGGATGTAAAGGCCTTCAACCTTTACTAACATGTCCTCTACTTGTCCATAAGTCTGTTTTCTGGAATTGTCTGCCATCTCCAATGAGATTCTAGCAGCTTGCACCTCAAAGATTCCCAATTTCTCTATTACAGAGAGTGGCATGAGGTTTATTCCTGACCCCAGGTCACATAGAGCCTTCTCAAAGGTCATGGTGCCTATGGTACAAGGTATTAGGAACTTTCCAGGATCCTGTTTCTTCTGAGGCAATCTCAGTTGATCCAATACATTTAGTTCATTGGTGAACAGGGGAGGTTCATCTTCCCAAGTCTCATTACCAAATAAATTGGCATTCAGCTTCATCATTGCACCAAGGAACTTGGAAACTTGCTCTTCAGTAACATCTTCATTCTCTTCAGAAAAGGAGTACTCTTCAGAGCTCATGAATGGCATAAGGAGGTTCAATGGAATCTCTATAGTCTCTAGATCAGCCTCAGATTCCTTTGGTTCCTAAAAGGGAAACTTCTTATTGATCACTGGACGTCCCAAGAGGTCTTCCTCCTTAGGATTCACGTCCTCCCCTTCCTCTTTGGATTCGGCCATGATGGTTATATCAATGGCCTTGCACTCTCTTTTTGGATTTTCTTCTGTACTGCTTGGGAGAGTACTAGGAGGGATTTCAGTGATCCTTTTACTCAGCTGGTCCACTTGTGCCTCCAAATTTCTAATGGAGGACCTTGTTTCATTCATGAAACTTACAGTGGCCTTAGATAGATCAGAGACTAAGTTTGCTAAATTAGAGGTATTTTGTTCAGAGTTTTTTGCCTGTTGCTGAGTGGATGATGGAAAAGGTTTACTATTGTTAAACCTATTTCTTCCACCATTATTAAAGCCTTGTTGAGGTTTTTGTTGATCCTTCCATGAGAGATTTGGGTGATTTCTCCATGAGGGATTATAAGTGTTTCCATAAGGTTCACCCATGTAATTCACCTCTACTATTGCAGGTTCTCAGGATCATAAGCTTCTTCTTCAGAAGATGCCTCCTGAGTACTGTTGGATGCAGCTTGCATTCCATTCAGACTCTGAGAAATCATATTGACTTGCTGAGTCAATATTTTGTTCTGAGCCAATATGGCATTCAGAGTATCAATTTCAAGAACTCCCTTCTTCTGAGGCGTCCCATTACCCACAGGATTCCTCTCAGAAGTGTACATGAACTGGTTATTAGCAACCATGTCGATGAGTTCTTGAGCTTCTGTAGGCATTTTCTTTAGGTGAATGGATCCACCTGCTGAAGTATCCAATGACATCTTAGCTAATTCAGACAGACCATCATAGAATATATCCAGGATGGTCCATTCTGAAAGCATGTCAGAAGGACACTTTTTGGTCAGTTGCTTGTATCTCTCCCAAGCTTCATAGAGGGATTCACCTTCTTTCTGTCTGAAGGTTTGAACATCCACTATAAGCTTGCTCAGCTTTTGAGGAGAAAAGAACTTGGCCAAGAAAGCCGTGACCAGCTTATCCCAAGAGTTCAGGCTATCTTTGGGTTGAGAGTCCAACCACACTCTAGCTCTGTCTCTTACAGCAAAAGGGAAAAGCATGAGCCTGTAGACTTCAAGATCTACTCCATTAGTCTTAACAGTATCACAGATCTGCAAGAATTCAGTTAAGAACTGAAAAGGATCTTCAGATGGAAGTCCATGAAACTTGCAGTTTTGTTGCATCAGAGAAACCAATTGAGGTTTAAGCTCAAAATTGTTTGCTCCAATGGTAGGGATGGAGATGCTTCTTCCATGTAAATTGGAATTAGGTGCAGTAAAGTCACCAAGCATCTTCCTTGCATTATTATTATTTTCGGCTGCCATCTCCTCTTCCTGTTCGAAAATTTCTGTAAGGTTATCTCTGGATTGTTGTATTTTAGCTTCTCTTAGTTTCCTCTTTAGAGTCCTTTCAGGTTCAGGGTTTGCTTCAAAAATAATGTTCTTGTCCTTGCTCCTGCTCATATGAAAAAAAGGGAACAGAAAAACAATAATAATAGGGATCCTTTTTACCCAAGTATAGAGGTTCCCTTGTGTGAGTAGAAGAAGAAAAGAATGTAATGTAAAGAAGGGAAGAAGAGAAAATTCGAACACAAATGGAAGAGGGGGTTCAAATTTGGGTGAGATGAAGTGTTAGTAGATGAATAAATAAATAGAAGGAGATGAGAGAGAAAGAGGATTTTCGAAAATAAAATTTTGAAAAGGGGTTAGTGATTTTCGAAAATGAGGAAAAAGTTAAAATTAAAATTAAAAATTGAAACAATTAATTAATTAAAAAGAATTTTTGAAAAAGAGGGAGATATTTTCGAAAATTAGAGAGGGATAGTTAGTTAGGTAGTTTTGAAAGAGATAAGAAACAAACAAAAAGTTAGTTAGTTAGTTGAAACAAATTTTGAAAATCAAATTTGAAAAGATAAGAAGATAAGAGGTTAGAAAAGATATTTTAAAATCAAATTTTGAAAAAGATAAGATAAAAAGATATTTTTGAAAAGATATGATTGAAATTAGTTTTGAAAAAGATTTGATTTTTAAAATCACAATTAATGACTTGATTCACAAGAAATCACAAGATATGATTCTAGAACTTAAAGTAAGTAACAAACTTGAAATTTTTGAATCAAAACATTAATTGTTGATGATATTCTCGAAAATATGATGTAAAATTAAGAAAAATATTTTTGAAAAAAATATTTTTAAAATTTTTGAAAATAAAAAATGAAAAAGATTTGATTTTTGAAAAAGATTTTTGAAAAAGATAAGATTTTTAAATTGAAAATTTGATTTGCTCATAAGAAACAAAAGTTTTGAAAAAGTCAATCCAAATTTTCGAAATTTATGAGATAAAAAGGGAAAGATATTTTTTTGATTTTTGAATTTTTAATGAAGAAAGAGAAAAACATGAAAAAGACTCAATGCATGAGAATTTTTAGATCAAAACAATGAATGCATGCAAGAACACTTTGAATGTCAAGATGAACATCAAGAACTTATTTTTGAAAAATTTTCAAGAAAAGAAAACATGCACGACACCAAACTTAGAAAGTTTTCATGTGTAGACACTATGAATGCAAGAATGCATATGAAAAACACCATACAACACAAAACAATATAATATGAAGATCAATCAAGAAGGTTTATCAAGAACAACTTGAAGATCATGATGAATGCAATGCATAAATGCAATTTTCGAAAAATGCAAGATGAATATGCAATTGACACCAAACTTAAAATCTGACTCAAGACTCAAACAAGAAACACAAAATATTTTTTATTTTTATGATTTTATAATTTTTTTGTATTTTTCGAAAATTATTTGTAAAAAAAAGAAAAATAAGGATTCCAAAATTTTTAATATGAATTCCAGGAATCTTTCACTCTTAGTCTAAAGCTCCAATCTGAGGGTAGACATGGCTTAATAGCCAGTCAAGCTTTAGCATGTAAATCAGGTGGATTAGGAACAACAGCAGGTGGATTAGTAACAACTAGCTTGCTTTTGATAATGTTGGGTTGGAAGCCCCAGTCCAAATGAATTTAGACATGGCTTTACAGCCAGTCAGGCTTCAACATGCTTCATGAAATACTAGAATTCATTCTTAAAAATTCTGAAATAATTTTCGAAAACAAAGGGAAAATTTTTCAAAGATTTTTGAAAAAAAAATTTTTTTTAAAACTTTTTGAAAATAAAATAAGAAGAAAATTACCTAATTTGAGCAACAAGATGAACCGTCAGTTGTCCAAACTCGAACAATCCCCGGCAACGGCGCCAAAAACTTGGTATGCGAAATTGTTATTCTGAGGTTGTAAAATTGTTGTTCGTTCTCTCCCTGGCAATGGCTCCAAAAACTGGTGCACAATACCATGGTCCAGACATAACTTCACAACTTCGCACAACTAACCAGCAAGTGCACTGGGTCGTCCAAGTAATAAAACCTTACGTAAGTAAGGGTCGATCCCACGGAGATTGTTGGTATGAAGTAAGCTATGGTCATCTTGTAAATCTCAGTCAGGCGGATATCAAATGGTTATGGAGTTTTCGAATAAAAGTAATAAATAAACAAAAAATAAAGATAGAAATACTTATGTAATTCATTGGTGAGAATTTCAAATAAGCTTTCATTGCTCTGAATCTCTGCTTTCCCGCTGTCTTCATCCAATCAGTCCTACTCCTTTCCATGGCAAGCTTTCTGTAAGGGCATCACCGTTGTCAATGGCTACATCCCATCCTCTTGTGAAAAAGGTCCAAATGCTCTGTAAAGGCATGGCTAATCATCTGAGGTTCTCGATCATACTGGAATAGGATTCACCCTCCTTTTGCGTCTGTCACTACGCCCAGCACTCGCGAGTTTGAAGTTCGTCACAGCCATCCCTTCCCAGATCCTACTCGGAATACCACAGACAAGGTTTAGACTTTCCGGATCTCAGGAATGGCCATCCATGGGTTCTAACTTATACCACGAAGATATTAATAACTCGGACTCGGTCCCTTGTATTAGATATCCAAGAGATATCCATTCAATCGAAGGTAGAACGGAAGTGGTTGTCAGGCACGCGTTCATAGGGAATGATGATGACTGTCACGATCATCACGTTCATGTTGAAGTGCGAATGAATATCTTAGAAGCGGAATAAGTTGAGTTGAATAGAAAAAACAGTAGTACTTTGCATTAAATCATGAGGAACAGCAGAGCTCCACACCTTAATCTATGGAGTGCAGAAACTCTACCGTTTGAAAATACATAAGTGATAATGGTCCAGGCATGGCCGAATGGCCAGCCCCCATGAAAGTCTAAGAACTATACGTCCCAAGATGTCTAATACAATAGTAAAAAGTCCTATTTATACTAAACTAGCTACTAGTGTTTACAGAAGTAAGTAATTGATGCATAAATCCACTTCTGGGGCCCACTTGGTGTGTGGCTGGGCTGAGCTTGAAGTTTACACGTGGAGAGGTCATTCTTGGAGTTGAACACCAGTTTGTAACATGTTTTTAGCGTTCAACTCTGGTTCGTGACGTGTTTCTGGCGTTTAACTCCAGACTGCAGCGTAGAACTGGCGTTCAACACCCTTTTGCGTCGTCTAAACTCGGCCAAAGTATGCACTATTATATATTGATGGAAAGCCCTGGATGTCTACTTTCCAACGCAATTGGAAGCGCACCAATTTGAGTTCTGTAGCCCTAGAAAATCTACTTTGAGTGCAGGGAGGTTAGAATCCAACAACATCAGCAGTCCTTCTTCAACCTCTGAATCTGATTTTTGCTCAAGTCCCTCAATTTCAGCCAGAAAATACCTGAAATCACAGAAAAACACACAAACTCATAGTAAAGTCCAGAAATGTGAATTTAACATAAAAACTAATGAAAACGTCCCTAAAAGTAACTAGATCCTACTAAAAACATACTAAAAACAATGCCAAAAAGCGTATAAATCATCCGCTCATCACCCCATCCGACATCTAAGGGATTTTCAAGTTGCTTGTTCTACGGCTCGAAGGCATGGAGCCGATGAGTTGGCTATTATGGTTTTTGCCTTTCCTTTCTCTCTTGAAGGGCAAGCAAAAACATGGTTTTATTCACAACTGGATGAGATTGTGACCAATTGGGATTTCTTGAGAAGAGAGTTTCTAGACAAATTCTTTCCACCGGAGAAGACCTACTACATCCAGAAGGAGATCTCGGGTATAATGCAAAAGGATCAAGAGAGTTTGTATGAGTATTGGACTCGGTTCAAGAGGCTATTAGAATCTTGTCCACACCATGGATTGAACACTCACTTGCTCATTGGTTACTTCACCGGAGGTCTTTGTGCGGAAGATAGAAGATTGCTCACTGCTTCTAGTGGTGGTTCCCTTTCAAAAAATAAGACAGAGGGAGAAGCTTGGAAATTGATAAATGATGTTGCCGAGGCTACACAACATGTAAGGGTGAGAAGTAATCCTCTCAAGGGTGTGGTAAAACCATCCCCTTCCGAAGCAAGCTTAACCAAAGCGCTTGGGGATATGACCACTATCCTCACGTAAATACAAAAAGATCAAAAGGAATACTACTCCATCCAAGCCATCCAAGCTCTACCCCAAGTTGCTCAACTTGAAGGCCCTCCTAGAATTTGTGGTTTGTGCTCTAGCACCACACATTACACCGATCAATGTCATCAAATTCAAGAGGAGCATGCCCTTGCCGTGGCCAATGTGAATTACAACAACCGTCTGCCCTATCCTTCTCAAGGCCAAAACAACTACCCTCATAGTAGTAATCAAAATCAAGGGTGGAGGGATAACGTACAAGGGAGCAATCAAAACCAAAGATGGAATAACTCGTCTTTTCATCACTACAACAACCAATCTTCATCTCAATAGCACCATAACAACACCAACCACCAAGCCAACCAAAATCACACCAACCAAAACCAAAACAACTACACCAAATACCAAGAACCACACCATAGACAACAATCCAACCAAACCTCCTCATCTTCCACCAATCAAGTTGATGAGCTTAGAGCCGCTATGGAGAAACGCGATGAGAGTAACAAGGCTCAATTCGATGCCTTGGGCGCTCAATTGGCCAATCTCACCGACATAATTTCAAAGATGTTCATGTCCTCCTCCAACACCAACTCCAACCAACCCTCAAGCTCTTCTAACCTTCCATCCCAACCCCTTCTAAACCCCAAGGGCGGTCTCAACGCCATCACTCTATGGTCGGAGACTACATTGGAGGAGATACATCCTAGGGTTATGGAAGACATTCATAAGGAAGAACTGGTCGTTGAAGCTCCGCATGAAGAAGAAGAGGTAGACAAAAGGCATGAGGAAGAAGGAGTAAGCCTTAAGGAACCCAAGAGAAAAGCTATAGTGGATGAGTCCATTCCTATCCCATTCCTTTCCATGGTGAAGAAAGCAAAGAAGACTCCGAAATTCAATTTAAACATGCTTCAAGTGTTCAAGAAAGTTGAGGTAACCATACCACTTCTTGATGCTATCCAACAAATTCCGAAGTATGCAAAATTTTTGAAAGACTTGTGTACACACAAGGATAGGATATGAGAGTTGGAGACATTATCCTTGGGTAGTTCAATTTCTCCCTTGATGGAGCCTATTCCGAAAAATATGGTGACCCTGGGCCTTATTTAGAGTCTTGTCGTATTGGTGGGTGCACTTTTCATGACTGTATGTGTGATCTAGGGGCTTGCGTAAGCATCATGCCGCTTTCTATCTTTGTGCGGCTGAATTTAGCTCCATTAAAGAAGTCGGCAGCGAAGTTTGCCTTAGCCGATAAAAGTGTGACCACTGTGATGGGAATAGCAGAAGATGTACTTGTGGTAATCAAGGACTTAGTCTTTTCGGTTGACTTTTACATCCTTGAAATGCCCCCAACAGAAAATAGAAGCTCCTCCTCCGTTCTACTTGGTAGACCCTTCCTCCTAAAGATGCCTTCACCGGCACATATTCCTTTGAGGTCGGAGACAAGACTATCAAGTTCAATTTGGAAAAAGCCATGAAGCATCCTCCTGAAGAGCATTCTGTTCTCCGATGTGACGTAATCGATGAAGTGGTAGCGGAAGTGCGAAAAGAAGACCACAACAAGTTATGCTATCCTATTATTGCAGAGACGGATGACCAAGAGGATGAACAAGAGAAAGTTGTTGAGAATGAACTCCGTGAGCTTGATGAAAAGGAACCTCAGCTTGAGGTAAAGAGTGAACTGAAGCCTCTTCCGTCTCATTTGAAGTATGCTTTCTTAGAGGACAACCAAAGGTTTCCGGTCATTATTGCTAGTAAGCTTTCTAGTGAAGAAGAAGGGAAGCTCCTAGATGTTCTAAGAAAGCACAAGAAGGCAATTAGTTGGAGCCTAGCCGATATTGTGAGGATTGACCCCCATAAGTGCATGCATCGTATATTTCTCCAAGAGGGAGCTCGGCCGGTTAGACAACTGCAAAGGAGGCTCAACCCAACCATCCTTGATGTGGTAAAGAAGGAGGTTACTAGGCTACTTGATGCGGGTATCATATACCCAATTTCTCACAGTGAGTGGGTGAGCCCGGTTCAGGTTGTTTCCAAGAAATTGGGCATCACTGCGGTTAAAAAGGATGATGGTGAAGTGGTCACCAAGAGAGTACAAAATGCGTGGCGAGTGTGCATCAATTATAGAAGATTGAACACCGCTACAAGGAAGGACCACTACCCTTTTCCCTTTATCGACCAGATGTTGGACCGTTTGGCAGGTAAATCCCATTATTGCTTTCTTGATGGATTCACTAGTTACTTCCAGGTTCACATTGCCCCTGAGGATCAGGAAAAGACCACATTCACTTGTCCTTTTGGCACCTTTGCCTACAAAAGGATGCCATTTGGACTATGTAATGCACCTACTACTTTTCAGCAGTGTATGACAAGTGTCTTTTCCAATCTAATGGAGAATTGTCTGGAAGTCTTTATGGATGACTTCAATGTTTATGAAAATTCATTTGATTGTTGCTTAGAGAACTTGGCCAAAGTCTTAGCTAGATGTGTTAACACTAACCTTGTCTTGAACTTTGAAAAATGTCACTTTATGGTAAGACAAGGTATAGTGTTAGGACATGTAGTATCTCATGAAGCCATTTCTGTAGACCCGGCCAAGGTTGATGTTATCACCACTTTACCTTACCCCTCATCTGTGAGGGAGGTCCGCTCGTTTTTGGGACATGCAGGATTTTACAGGCGCTTTATTAAGGATTTCAGCAAGATTGCTTTGTCATTGTCGCGCCTCCTCTAAAAAGATGTGGACTTTGAGTTGGACAGTGCATGTGTGAATGCGTTTAAAGAGTTAAGGAGAGTTCTTACCACAGCATCGATAGTGCGAGGCCCCAACTGGACGCTACCGTTCGAGATAATGTGCGATGCGTCAAACCATGCTGTATGTGCCGCGCTTGCACAGCGCGATGGTAAACTTCCTTATGTCATTGCTTACTCTTCTAAAACATTGGATGCAGCACAATCCAACTATACCACTACAGAAAAGGAACTCCTAGCTATTGTTCATGCTTTAGATAAATTCAGATCTTATTTGCTAGGGTCCAAGATAATGGTATACACGGATCATGTAGCTTTGAAGTACTTATTGACAAAGAATGAGTCAAAACCTAGACTCATACATTGGATCTTACTTTTGCAAGAATTCAACATTGAGATTAGGGACCGGAGTGCGTCTTAAAACTTGGTTGCGGATCATTTAAGCCGCCTTGAGAATTTAAAATTTGACCCATTTCCGATCGATGACTCATTCCCATTGGATAGTTTGCATGCTGTGTCGGATAGCTTTCCTTGGCTTGCCCTAATGGCGAACTACTTGGTTGCAAAAATCTTTCCTCCTAACTTTTCTAAACACCAAAGAGACAAGTTGAGGAGTGATTCCAAATATTACATTTGGGATGACCCCCACTTGTGGAAGAGGGGAGTAGACCAAGTAATTCGAAGATGCATCCCAGAATCTGAAATCCAACCCATTCTTGAAGCTTGCCATTCGTCCGAATGTGGTGGCCACTTTGGCCCACAACGGACAGCTAAAAAGGTGTTGGATTGGGAATTCTGGTGGCCAACCTTATTCAAGGATGCTAACCGGTTCTGTGTGTCGTGCCACCAATGCCAGAAGTCGGGAAATACGTCCCAAAGGGATGAGATGCCTCAGTAACCTATGTTGTTCTGTGAGATATTTGATGTTTGGGGCATTGACTTTATGGGACCGTTTCCCAACTCAAGTGGGTATCTATATATTCTGTTAGCGGTTGACTACGTGTCAAAGTAGGTAGAAGCAAATACCTATCGGCCTTGACGACGCCAATACCTTCATTTCTTTTATCGGAAATAACATTGTATGCTGTTATGGGTCGCCACGAGCAATCGTGAGTGACCAAGGATCCCACTTTTGTAATAGGAAAGTAGAGGCACTGCTCAAGCACTATGGGATATTGCATAAGGTGGCCACTGCTTATCACCCACAAACCAATGGACAAGCGGAAGTGTCCAACCGGGAAATTAAGAGAATTTTAGAGAAAGTGATAAATCCATAAAGAAAGGATTGGAGCCTCCGGTTAGGAGATGCACCTTGAGCATATAGGACGGCCTACCAGACTCCGTTGGGGATGAGTCCCTTCCGGATCGTCTATGGTAAGGCATGCCACCTTCTGGTGGAGATTGAGCATAAAGCCTATTGGGTTTATTATAAACTAACTTTAAATTCAATTATTTATTCGTAGCTTTAATTTCAGAAATTACTTTATTAAGGAATATTTAAAGCAAGTTTTGATTAATTGAATTTGAAATCAATTAAGATTCTTATTCAATTTTATAATTATTGAATTAGTTTGTATATTTAAATTATAAAGTTAGTAGTTATGGTATAATAAAAATTTTATATGATTTGGGTTAAATAATTAATATTTTATAATTTAATACTTAAGTTTTGGGAAATAAAGAAAATTAATTATATTATCTCTAATTCTTAGGTTTGAGCTTTTAAATGAAAATAAATTGTAAAAGTGATGAACAAATAGTATTTTTATACCTAATTATTGTTGGATTAAAATAAATTTATTTTGAAATTACCAAAATACCCTTATACCTAATTTTACCACAACCCTAAAACTCAACACACACAACTATAACCCTAATTTCTCTTCCTAGCTACCACCCCATCAGCAACCACTTCTTCCCCCCAAACTTGAAACACACACGCAGCCACCAGCAGAGGAAGAGAGGGAGAATGGAGAAAGGGAAGCTGGGAAGAGAAGGAGAGGAGGAAGGAGGGGTGGATAGCACCAGCGGGCGTCACTGCCACCACAACATCGTGGAGCACCCAGAGGGCTGTCGAACAACGAAAGGGAGAAGAGAGAAAGACGTCGTGCCTCCTACCACTGCCGCCCCCACTGATCCACCGAATCCACCAAGCCTTATCGCCAGCTGTGCCTCATCACCGCCTAGCTTGCCACCGCACCAGCCACCCACGCCAGAGGAGGAGAGAGGGGGATCGGACAGAGAGATTTGAAGAGGGAGCAGGATTCGCACCGCTGCTGCTATCCGAGCCATCGTCACTGAAGGAAGTCAGCACCACCACCGCGTCGCCGTCGTCGTGCCTCCTATCGCCGTCACCGAATGAGGGAGGGAAGAGGACGTGCGAGAGGGAGTTGTTGGTGCTAGATTAATGTCGCCGCTGCTGTTGGGTTGATGCCGCCACTGTTGCTAGCTTCAAGGTGACGTTCAAGCCGCTGCCCAGCCATTCTCGAACCACGCCCGCACTTCCCTGGTGCTTTTCCGTCGCTGTTGCCACTACTGGGAGCTGTGCTGCCGTGGCCGAGCCTCTGCCACTGAGAAACGCCGGTGCCGCCGTTGAGATCTACCGCCGGTAAGGTTTTTGAGTTTGGTTTTTCGTTCTTTTATGTTCCTGGGTTTTTATCGTCACGGTGCGGTTGTTGCTGTCACGGTCACCGGAGCTTTTGGTTGCCGCTGTCACTCGAGATAGTTGTCGGATTTAGTGTCGGGTCGATTCGGGGTTTTGGTTTCTTCATTTTGTCATTACAGTAAGTGTTTATGTTTTGAAAATCCTTGCATTAGTATTCTGTTATTTTTCGTTTTAAAGTCTGAAGTTTTGGTAACGTAGAGTCAAGTACTGATTATTATATGTTGCGATTGAATTCGTTGTTGTTGTTGAGAAAGTGGTTTAGAGCTGGGGTTGCAGCTACCACAGTTGCGGGCCGAGAGAAAACGAGTTGTGACTTCGAGTTTCGACAGTCGAAGTAGGGGCTTTTTCTAAAAACTCAATTCTATAATTTGGAATTGTTATAAATGGATATTGATAAGAGAATTACACTTTTTAGTGATTGTATAAGTCTTATGTATTATCTGGATATGTTGGATGAATATGATTGTTGCTTGATTTAATTATTGACTGATTTTGCTAAACTGGTCGTTGCTCAATTATTTCTTTAAAGTTTCAAAAATGAGCTTGATTCATAGAAAATGATTTGATTTTGAATCGATTTCCTTAAGATATGAATTATTAGAATCAGCTTGATTTTGAACTGATTTGGTCCTGAACCAGTTGGAAAGGGTTGCGGAATGCTTTGGTTAGGACCCAAAACGGGTGGCAAAGTCCAAGTTTTAAGGGAGGTGCTGCCGAAATTTCTGTAAAATCTGAGACTTTATTTGAAACGTTATTTAGAAAATTAAGAATTTAAGGATTATATTATTTTACTCGAATTATTTAAGAAAATAATGAATAATAGATTAAATTGAATTATTTAAAGGAAATTGGACTTTGAGTGAATAATTGCATTTGTGACGTTCTGGAAGAAGTCAGAGAATTGGTTTTTAAGGGTGAACCTGAAAGTGATTTTGATTTAAATGTATTGGTTTCGTTTCAAGTGAATTGGTTTTGAATTAGGTTTAAGACTTGTGACTTTATATGATTCGATTTTATAGTAAATTTTGTTTCTATTTACTCAAACCAAGAAGCTATGATTTTAAGAGTTTCCAATAAATTTTTAAGGAATTTAAATAGGTTGTTCTCCCCCTAAATTTTTGAGACTCTGCTGTGAAATCTCATTACTAAATCTTGATTTAAAATGAATGATTTTGATGACTTCTGGAAGAGATTTACATTTGATATGATTTTGAAGTTGTTTGGAGTTTCGAAAAATGTTACCAAGGAAATGGGTTTTGATTCTTAAAAAAAAAACTGATTTGAGGAACTTGAGGATTGATGATGTTGATGATGAGAACCTGGAAAAGGATAATGATCTGTTGGATAGTGAGAGTGTGCAGGGCACTATATACCTAGCAAAGGAGATCCTTTGCTGCAAGAGTGAGCCAAACACTATATCCATGGGGTGCAATTATGATTGATAACTGATGCACGAAAACTTGTCTCTCAACAATTTTCTCTCGGCAAGTATACCGAATTGTCGTCAAGTAAAAACTCACAATAGAGTGAGGTTGAATCCCACAAGGATTGCATGGTTGATCAACTTTAATTGGAGGGGTGTTCTAGTTGAATGAAGCATATTTGAATTTGCAGTGCGGAAAATTAAGTGGCGGGAAAAGTAAATTTCATGGAATGTAAATGACTAAAAGTAACAAAGGAAATTAAAGTGCAGAAGCTTAAAGTGCAGGAAAGTAAATGGGAATGGGGTGATTAAGCATGAAAGTAAATAGCAGAAAATAAAGAGAATGGGTAGATCAGAAATGGGGAATTCATTGGGTTTAGGAGATGTTGCATTCTCCGGATCAAGTTTATTCTGATCTCTTCCTCAATCAATGCATTCATTGATCTCCTTGGCAATCTTAAGTGATTGGATCCCAATTCCTTGGTAATCCAATCTCTCTAAGCTTGAATAATTGCCCAATTCCTTGATTTAATTGCTCATGGGAAGAGATGAAGTGTGGTCACTGATTATACCATATGTATTTCCAAATCAAAGTGTTGGTAGGATTAAATGTCACAATATCCATCCAAACCCCAATACGGTCCAACATAAGAAAACAATTCTAGCATGATCTCCTCATTCCTTTTCCAAGGTTCCGAGGAGATCTAGTTATGGGTAACTTCTTTCCCAAGATAATTACCCCATTGGATGAAGACCGAATGCTTTCTAGCAAAATCAAGAGAAAAGAAAGAAAAGAGAATGAAAACTAATTTTGATCCATTGAATTACAACAGAGCTCCCTAACCCAATGAAAGGGGTTTAGTTGGTCATAGCTCTAGGAATGGAAAGTGAAATTCAAAAGTACATTGCAACAGAACTAAAAAATGAAGAGAAAGTAAATTGGCAGTGTTACAGTACTCCGTCCGTAAACCCCTTTCTCACTTAAGATCTATCCTATTTATACACTTTCTTTATTTAGTCATCAAGTACTTGGACAGGGCCCTTTTGCCTTGTTGAAGCTAGTTGAGAATGGCATTTAGTGATGTTCATGGAGACGTTTGAAAGTCAACGTTCACGCTTTGTATTGGTGTCTTTCTGTATTGGAATGATATTGACATTGTAGTTCAACGTTTGGGCTCAACGTTGGGTTAAACATTGCCAAACAAGGCTGGGGCGTTGGCCCTCACGTTTACCGCAACGTTGGGCTTAACGTTGGACCTATAGTTGGAGTTCAACGTCGCTAATCCATGCATATGCGTGCCTTACAAGTGCGCGTCAATTGTCAAAGTTCCTCATCCTCGCGTACGCGTGCTACACGCATACGCGTCGTTTCACAATTTTTCTTGGAACTTTGTCGCGTACGTTGGACTCAACGTTGGACCCAACGTTGGACCACCAACGTTAGCCTATCCACGCGTACGCGTGCTCTATGCGTGCGTGTCAATAGGCTGAAATACACACCCACGCATATGCGTCATACACGCGTATGCGTCGTTGCATATTTTCACAACCTCCAATCCTTGAATTTTATCGCGTACGTTGGAGGGAACATTGGACCACCAACGTTGCCTCCAACGCTGGCACTCTTTTAGCCTCAACGTTGGACCCATAGTTGGAGTCCAACTTTGGCTCCAACTATGGTCACTTTATTTATGTTGGGGTCATAGTTGGAGTCCAACTTTGGCTCCAACTATGAACCTTCTTTATACTCAACGTTTGAGGTAGTTTGAGGTCCAACTTTGGGCTCAAACGTTGCCTTCTTTTATAGTTTGAGTCATAGTTGGAGTCCAACTTTGGCTCCAACTATGAACCTTTCTTTGGCCAACGTTTGAGGCAAAGTTGGAGGCCAACTTTGGCTCCAACTTTGCACCCCTTTTAGCATGCACGTTGGACCTAACGTTGGAGCACCAACTTTGGCTCCAACATTGGTCTCTTCCTTCTTCCCTCAACGTTTGAGGCAACGTTGGTGAGCTAATTTTGGCCACCAATGTTGCTTCCTCTTGATTCTTTCCATGGCCCTCTTTGTTGCTTATTGCTCTTCCTTCCTTGGCTTCCTTTTCACCTATCATCAAACACAAACTTGCATCAAAGTTGGCTATAATTCACAAGGTAATTGCATCATTCAATCATCAAGTAATATTGGCATAAAAACCTCATGAAAAGCACATAAATAACCAAGTTTGATTAAATCAAGGGATGCATGCAATTCTTATCCAAATACTTACTTATAGCTCAAGAAAGTGCATAAAACCTAATGAAAACAAAAGAAAGAGGCTAGTGAAACTAACCTAAGATGCCCTGGCATCACAATACCAAACTTAAATCTTGCTTGTCCCCAAGCAAGTACTAAAACATGAGAAAGATGAATGAAAACAAAGAGAGATATAAGTCATTATTGGAAAGCAATTAAACTTGGTTCATGGGATTTCATGCAAGATTTATTTCCAGCTCAACTCTTATTAACTTCAAGGTGTGAGATGTGCCTATAAGTCTCAACTAAGATGCTGCTATGATCCTTGTTATTCATGACCCTTGGTGTTTGCTTTTTTTTGTTCAGAAACTTATTCTTTTGCTTATAGCTCAGTGCTCTGTGTTGAGGCAAATTTTTAGATAAGATTTCAGTCAACACTCCTGATCCAGATGGCTGAAGGTGTTGGGTGATGAAGCACCCCTCGGAGCTACTAACTCAAGCCTCTCCTGAACACATACACACTACAGGCACTTGGTTCAAATTTCATCCTAGAGACCTTGGTACCCAGCACCTCTTTGGGTCACTAAATACCTTGTAACTAGGTTGCTCTTGATAGTGGACTTTTGGTTGGTAATCCCGGGTTAGTTAACCCAAGTTTCCAAGTTTTAAAACACTCCTTAGAACCTATTCATCCAAGCAGATCCTAGCACAGAGAATCACAGGCATGTGTCTCAAGGTTTGAACTATTGGTGCCTAGCTTATTCTTTATTTCTTCCATTTTTGATTGCTAATGTTGGGGCTGCCGTTGGAGGTCCAACTTGGCCTCCAACGTTGGCTCTTCCTTTCTTCTTTCTTGTTTTTCTTTCTTCCAGGGCTTGTTATTTTCAAAGGTTCTATAAATAGCAACTAGTTCATACTATAGAGGACATTCTACCGTTTTATTTTCATGAGTGAGCTTGCTAAATAATCAACCATAAACCACCACTTATCCTTATTCTATTTCCTACCAATCATGGACAATCACACTTCATGTTTCCAAACATTTTCTTTTATTCAATTGAAAAGGGAGACAAGGCATATATTCAAGCAAAGTGAAAGTAAAGCACACACACCAAGGCTAGTACACTTATGACAATATAAAAGAGAAACACATAACAGAAGTTAAAACAACACACTAAACTAGAGACTAACTCTAAGGTAGGGATGCAATCAGACTTCCAAATTGGAAATTTTAAAGTAGACACAGTTGAGTAACAATACAACCTCTTGGAGCTCAATTGTTTCCACTCTGTCACCACCATCCTTGGATTTTGTGTCCCTCTTTCTCTTCTTAGCTGATGGCGTGTATTTCCTCCAAGATCTTGAATGACTCTCTGCAAAGTTTATTGGAACTTGCTTCCTCCCAAGCACTTGAAAAAATGGTTAGCATGCATGTATACTTGCAAACTTTTGAACTAGAGTTGGTGTGAGAACACCAAACTTAGTTCCTTGCCTACCTCTATATGCAACAAAGTGGATACATGCAGGGAACCTCAAGTGCTTTTAAGAAAATAAACCATGAACTCAAAATTATTCAATTGTTAAGTAGTTTCTCTGATTATTTGGAGCTAGTGAGTAGTTATGTTGAGGGGTGTAATGTGTTCTTTATGGAATCTAGGGTGGAACACCAAACTTAGGATCACACATTCACCCTTGAATTATTTTGGTGTGTAACACCAAATTTAGCTCCTTGCACAGAGGCATCTACTTAACTTTCCTTATTGAACCAATCTAAAAGAAAAAGGAGAGTGTTACCTCTGGTCGGGTTGCCTCCCAACAAGCGCTCTTTTAACGTCATTGGCTTGAGGGTTTGCCTCTGTCAGGGGGAGTTGTAGTGCCTCAGGTCCTCTCCTCGCACAGTGAAGATGTCTCCACTTGCTTCCTTGATGATTTCTACATGCTCCAAGGAGAGAATCTTTCTGATTGTATACACAGGAGGTAACTGAGATGGAATGGCAGGAAGATGAGGTGGAAGTAGTGGAAAATGGATTGATATAACCTTGTTCCCTGGGGAGAAGTCCTCTATGGGAACCTTTTTATTTTTCCACCTCCTTGGAATCTTCTTTTCCATTCTTTTCTCTCCTTCCAGCAATGCTTCAGCTAAACTTGTGTTAGGAGGGTCCTTCTCTCTCATCTCCAATGAGGGTAAAGTCACTAGCTCCTCCTTGGTTTCCTCAGTCTGTAACTTCATTATTACTTCTTTCTCCTCCTTCAAGCATGGCTTCAAATTCTCTGGGGGTTCATTAGGTGATTCTTTCATGTTAGTGTCACCAAAATTGACCTTCATGCAGTCCTTCTCTTGATCTAGATCATGTGCTGGTTTGAAGACATGGAAGGTGAGTTGCTCATTATGTATTCTTAGTATCAACTCGCCTTGCTCCACATCTATGAGTGCCCTGGCAGTAGCTAAGAATGGTCTCTCCAAAATGATCGTATGGAGATAGCTTTCTTCCTTCTCAAGAACAACAAAGTCCGTGAGGAGAAAATACTTCCCAACTTTTACTAATACATTCTCCACTATTCCTACTGCTTGCTTCTGAGTTTTATCAGCTAGTTAAAGGATTATGTCTGTGGATTCCAACTCATTAATCTGCAACTTCTTCATGAGGGATAGGGGCATGAGATTTATACTTGCCCCCAAGTCGCAAAGTTCTCGGTCAATGGTTGTATTGCCTATAACACAAGGTATGTGAAAACTTCGTGGATCTTTCTTCTTTGTAGGTAAGTTCTTCTGGATAAAGGCACTACATTCCTTATTCATTACCACTGTTTGTCCCCCTTTTAAGGTGCTCTTTTTAGCTAGCAACTCTTTCATGCATTTAATGTAAGTTAGCATCTCTTTGAGGGTCTCGAGGAAAGGAATGTTGATATGAAGAGACTTCAATACATCCAAGAACATAGTGTATGTCCTTTCTTTCTCACTGTCCTTGAGTCTGTGAGGGAATGGTGCTTGTGGCACATAAGGTTTCAGGGGCTCTTCCTTTCTTGGCTCTTTCCTTTGTTCAGAGTTTGTCCCTTGTTCTTTCTCTTCCACCTTCTTCCTTGGGCCTTCTTGGATCTGTCTTGATGGCTTGTCAACTCCTTCCTCCAAGATATCTTTCCTTGCAAGAGTAATTGCCTTGCATTCTTCCCATCTCACATTCTTTGTCTCTCCTTTTGGATTTTTCTCAGTATCACTTGGGAAGCTGTCAGTTGGTTTAGGAATTTGCTTAGATAAATATCCCACTTGAGATTCTAGTTTCATGATGGCAGCTCCTTGGTTTTGCATGTTAGATTTTACTTCCTCCTTGAATGTCTTGTTATCTTGGACTTCCTTGCAAAGGTTTTTAAGTAAGGATTCAATCCTAGAGAGTCTATCCTCTTATGATGGTGGCATACTGGAGTTTGGGGGTTGAGAATGGCCATTTGGTGCTATATATGGATGTTGGAAAGAATTATTGTGTGGGGCTTGGTATGATCTTTGGTTAGGTTGTTGGTAGGTGGAGTTGTTATAGTGGTTGGAGTTGTGAGGTCTCTGGTCTTGGTTTTGTTGGTTTCCCTACCCAAAGTTTGGGTGGTTTTTTCACCCAGGGTTGTAATTCTTGGAGTAAGGGTCATCGGGTTGTCTTGAGTTTCCAACATAGTTGGCTTCCTCCCATTCTCCTCCTTCCTCTGCAATTGCTCCTTCTGAAGTTGGTAGTACTTGAGTGGTGATAGCTACAACTTGACTCTTCTCCATCCTCTTGGTGAGATCATCCAATTGCTTGGTGATCAACTTGTTTTGAGCTAAGACGGCATCCATGTGGTTGAGCTCCATTACTCCTCTAGTGTTGCTTCTCTCTGAGGCATAGAAATACTAATTATCTGCTACTGTTTCAATGACATCAATGGGCTCCTCTATGGTTTTCTTCTTGTTGAGAGAGCCTCCAAAAGAGTGGTCTAGAGCCTTCTTTGAGTCATAGAACAATCCTTCATAGAAGATGTGTAGTTGAACCCACTCATTGAACATGTCAGGTGGACATTTTCTTGTCAACTCTTTAAATCTCTCCCATGCTTCATAGAGTATTTCACCGTCTTGTTGCCTAAAGGTTTGGACCTCAGCCCTCAGCCTATTGATTCTATGAGGAGGATAGAATCTAGCCTAGAACTTGCTTACCACATCTTCCCAAGTTGTGAGGCTCTCCTTAGAAAATGACTCTAGCCATTTCGCTACCTTATCTCTGAGAGGAAAAGGAAACAACAGCAGCTTGTAGGTATCTGCTTGGACACCATTAGACTTTACTGTATCACATATCCTCAGGAAGGTAGTTAGATGTTGGTTGGGGTCTTCTTGGGCACTTCCTCCAAAAGAGCAATTGTTTTGAACCAATGTGATGAGTTGTGGCTTGAGTTTAAAATTGTTGGCACGGATGGGTGGCTTCAGAATGCTGCTCCCACAATTCCCAGGATTGGGATTTATGTAGGAACCTAATACTCTCTTCTCTTGTGGAGCATGGTTACCAGCACCTTCTCCAGCATGATTGTGAGCCTCTTCCTCCATAACAATGTCTTGGTCTTCTTCCAACTCTTCTTCTCTAACTACTTCTTTGCCTCTTGCTTCCGTCCTCAATCTAAGGAGGGTCCTCTCAGGTTCACTATCAAAAGAGGTTGAAGCTCCTCTTCTACCTGTCATACACTCAGCAAGCAAAAAAAAGGCAAACAGCAAATGGAAATCACAGAGTTAATAAAATTTTGGTTAGAGCAATTAATCAAATAGTTAGTGTGGTTAGTGGATTAGTTGAGCTGGAAATTAAATGAACAAGGAAAAATAAATGAAAGTGAAAAAGAAAAGAACAGTAAACAACAAAAGAAAAGAAAAGTGTTCAATCTAGTGATCCTCCAATTTAATCATTGTCAATTCAAAACCAATCCCTGGCAACGGTGCCATAAACTTGATGCACGGAAACTTATCTCTCAACAATTTTCCCTCGGCAAGTATACCAATTTGTCGTCAAGTAAAAACTCACAATAGAGTGAGGTCGAATCCCACAGGGATTGATTGGTTGATCAACTTTAGTTGGAGGGGTGTTCTAGTTGAACGAACCAAATTTGAATTTGGCAGTGTGGAAAATTAAATGGCGGGAAAAGTAAATTGCATGGAATGTAAATGACTAAAAGTAACAAATGAAATTAAAGTGCAGAAGCTTAAAGTGCAGGAAAGTAAATGGGAATGGGGTGATTAAGCATGAAAGTAAATAGCAGAAAATAAAGAGAATGGGTAGATCAGAAATGGGGAATTCATTGGGCTTAGGAATTGTTGCATTCTCCGGATCAAGTTCATTCTCATCTCTTCCTCAATCAATGCATTCATTGATCTCCTTGGCAATCTTAAGTGATTGGATCCCAATTCCTTGGTAATCCAATCTCTCTAAGCTTGAACAATTGCCCAATTCCTTGATTTAATTGCTCATAGGAAGAGATGAAGTGTGGTCACTGATTATACCACATGTATTTCCAGATCAAAGTGTTGGTAGGATTAAATGTCACAATATCCATCCAAACCCCAATCCGGTCTAACATGAGAAAGCAATTCTAGCATGATCTCTTCATTCCTTTCCCAAGATTCCGAGGAGATCCAATTATGGGTAACTTCTTTCCCAAGATAATTACCCAATTGGATGAAGACCAAAGGCTTTTGATGAGCGGATAATTTATACCCTTTTTGGCACTGTTTTTACATAGTTTTTAGTATGTTTTAGTTACTTTTTTATATTTTTATTAGTTTTTGTTCAAAAATAATATTTCTGGACTTTACTATGAGTTTGTGTATTTTTCTATAATTTCAGGTATTTTCTGGCTGACATTGAGGGACCTGAGCAAAAATCCGATTCAGAGGCTAAAAATGGACTGCAGATGCTGTTGGATTCTGACCCTCCTACATTCGAAGTGGATTTTTTGGAGCTACAGAAGCCCAATTGGCGTGCTCTCAATTGTGTTCGAACGTAGACATCTTGGTCTTTCCAGAATATATAATAGTCTATACTTTGCCCGAGATTTGATGGCCCAAACTGGCGTCTAAACGCCCACCTAAGACCCTTTTCTGGAGTAAAATGCCAGAACTGGCACCAGAACTGGAGTTAAATGCCCAAACTGGTACCCAAGCTGGTGTTTAACTCCAAGGATGGCCTATGCACATGAAAGCTTCACTGCTCAGCCCAAGCACACACCAAGTGGACCCCAAAAGTGGATTTCTACACTATCTGTACTTAGTTACTCATTTTATGCAATCCCTAGTAACTAGTTTAGTATAAATTGCACTTTTTACTATTGTATTAGGGATTATGATATTATCATCCTAGGACTTGGAGGCTAGCCACACGACCATGCCTAGACTATTTTCTCTTATGTATTTTTTACGGTGGAGTTTCTACACCTCATAGATTAAGGTGCGGAGCTCTGCTGTTCTTCATGAATTAATGCAAATATTATTGTTATTCTCTCAATTCATGCCTTCTTCTTCTCCAAGATATACTCTCGCCCTTAATTCAGTTAAGTCAGAATGAAGGGGTGACCTGTGACAATCACCCACTATCTTCGTTAATCGCTTAGCCAAGATCTGCGTGCCTGACAACCACAAGCGGTCTACATGATGTTCAACGTAGTCATTGGACGACAGCCGGAGTATATTCTCTTGGGTATCTAATACACGGACCGAGTCCGTGAGATTAGTATCTTCGTCGTATAGGCTAGAACCATTGGTAGCATTCCTGAGACCCGGAAAGTCTAAACCTTGTATGTGGTATTCCGAGTAGGATCTGGGAAGGGATGACTGTGACGAGCTTCAAACTTGCCTATGTTGGGCGCAGTGACAGTGTGCAAAAGGATAAGGGTCCTATTCCGACCCTAGTGAGAACCGACAAAAGATTAGCCATGCGGTAGCTGTACCTGGTATTTTTCATCCGATATGAGAAATCCGACAGTTGATTAGCCGTGCAGAGATCGTACCTGGTATTTTTCATCCGAGAGGATCATACAGCTTGCCACAGAAGAGAGCACGCATGATTGGAAGAAGACAATAGGAAAGCAGAGGTTCAGAAGTAACAAAGCATATACAAACGCTTTTCTAAAATTTCCACCAATGAATTACATAAGTATCTTTATTTTATTTTATGTTCATTTATCTTTTAATTATCAAAACCTCGTAACCAATTGAATCCGCCTGACTGAGATTTACAAGATGACCATAGCTTGCTTCAAGCCGACAATCTTCGTGGGATCGACCCTTACTCACGTAAGGTTTATTACTTGGACGACCCAGTGCACTTGCTAGTTAGTTGTGCGGAGTTGTGAAGAGTGTGAATCACAATTTCGTGCACCAGCTTTCTAGCAAAATCAAGAGAAAAGAAAGAAGAGAGAATGAAAACTAATTTTGATCCATTAAATTACAACAGAGCTCCCTAACCCAATGAAAGGGGTTTAACTGGTCAAAGCTCTGAGAATGGAAAGTGAAATTGAAAGTACAATGCAACAGAACTAAAAATTGGAGAGAAAGTAAATTGGCAGAGTTACAGTACTCTATCCGTAAGCCCCTTTCTCACTTAAGATCTATCCTATATATATACTTTCTTTATTTAGTCTTCAAGTACTTGGACTGGGCCCTTTTCCTTGTTGAAGCTAGTTGAGAATGGCCTTTAGTGACGTTGATGGAGACTTTTGGAAGTCAACGTTCACGCTTTGTATTGGTGCCTTCCTGTATTGGAATGAGATTGAGGTTGGAGTTCAACGTTTGGGCTCAAACGTTGGGTTAAACATTGCCAAACAAGGTTAGGGCGTTGGCCCTCACGTTTACCCCAACGTTGGGCTTAACGTTGGACCTATAGTTTGAGTTCAACGTCGCTCATCCATGCGTACGCGTGCCTTACGCGTGCGCATCGATTGTCAAAGTTCCTCATCCACGCGTACGCGTGCTACACGCACACGCGTCGTTTCACAATTTTTCTTGGAACTTTGTCGCGTACGTTGGACTCAATGTTGGACCCATTGTTGGACCAACAACGTTAGCTTGACCACACATATGCGTGCTCTACGCTTGCACGTTGATAGGCTGAAATACACACCCATGCGTACATGTCATACACGCATACACGTCGTTGCATATTTTCACAATCTCCAATCCTTGAATTTTATCGCGTACGTTGGAGGGAACGTTGGACCACCAACATTGCCTCCAATGCTGGCACTCTTTTAGCCTCAACATTGGACCCATAGTTGGAGTCCAACTTTGGCTCCAACTATGAACCTTTCTTTGGCCAACGTTTGAGGCAAAGTTGGAGGCCAACTTTGGCTCCAACTTTGCACCCCTTTTAGCATGCACATTGGACCTAACGTTGAAGCACCAACTTTGGCTTCAACGTTGGTCTCTTCCTTCTTCCCTCAACATTTGAGGCAATATTGGTGAGCCAACTTTGGCCACCAACGTTGCTTCCTCTTGATTCTTTCCATGGCCCTCTGATAAACCACTATTTCATGGTTTATCTTGTACTCAATTGAGTAGTTTTTATCAACTCTTTACCCACTTATTCATACTATTTGCATGGTTTTATATTTGCCTTCCTAATTATGTGCTTTGATTGAAAACATGCTTCTTTGGCCTTAAGTTCCCTATGTTTAATCCTCTCTTATTACCATTAGATGTCTTGATATGTGTGTTAAGAGATTTCAGAGATTACAGGGCAAGAATGGCTCAGAGGATGGAAATGAAGCATGCAAAAGTGGAAGGAATACAAGAAGTTGGAGAAAGTGCTAAGCTGTCCAGCCTGACCTCTTTTCACTCAAATGGCTATAACTTTAGCTACAGAGATTCAAATGACGCGAATCCAGTTGCGTTGGAAAGCTAACGTCCGGGGCTTCGATTTGATATATAATATTCCATAGTTGCTCTGACGCTAGGTGACGCAAACGCGTGCTCCACGTGGATGCGTCGCAGTGGCAAAAATCAGCGAGGCAGATTTCTTCTCCAGCGATTTCTGGGCTGTTTTCGACCCAGTTTGCGGCCCAGAAAACACAGATTAAAGGCTATAAAGTGGGGGAATCCATTCATTCATAAGGATAAGCTCATAATTCATAATTTTAGGTTTTTAGATGTAGTTTTGAGAGAGAGAGGCTCTCTCCTCTCTCTTAGGATTTAGGATTAGGATTCCTTTTAATTTTATTGCTTCAATATCAGGTCCAATATTTTCCTTTAATTAATGTCTCTCTTCTATTTTTAATTATTCCAATTCTCTTACTTGTTAATGTTCCAATTTAGTTTATGAACCTTCCCATGTTAATATTTGAATGTTCTATTTAATATATTTCGAGGTATTTCAGTTTATGATTGTTTTATTCTATTTGTGAATGCTTTTAATTTAATTTAGATATTTTTTTCCTTTTGGCTTTGGTTAAGTAATTGGTAATACTTGAGTTGTCAAACTCAGTAGTGGTTGAAATTGGCAGATTCCTGATTGATCTAGATCGCTCTAAAGCTTGTCTTCCCACAGGGATTGACTAGGACTTGAGGATCAAGCTAATTAGTCCACTTGACTTAATTAAGTGGGATTAAAATCCAATTCTCATCACACCTGATAAGGATAACTAGGATAGAAATTCCAAATTCTTATACCTTGCCAAGAGATTTTATTATTATTAATTTATTTTTCTTGTCATTTAAATTACTTGCTCCTTATCTTAAAAACACCCAATTTACAAAACTCATAACCAATAATAAGAACATACCTCCCTGCAATTCCTTGAGAAGACGACCCGAGGTTTAAATACTCGGTTATCAATTTTATTGGGTTTGCTTAAGTGACAAACAAAACGTTTATACGAAAGGATTCTCTGTTGGTTTAGAAACTATACCTACAACGCGATTACTCTTATTCTTTATCGATAGAAAATCCGATCGTTAAAATGGCGCCGTTGCCGGAGAATTGCAAACGTGTGCCTTATTACTGGTTATTGTAAATATTTGCTTTTTGCTTGTTTATTTGTTTTTATTTTTGTTTTTATTTTTGCTTTTTCGTAAATTAAGAGGTTATTGGTCTTTTTTAGTTATTAAATTTTTTTTCAAAAATTTGTTCTTAGTGTTCATCTTGATCTTCAAGTTGTTCCTCGTGTTCATCTTGACTTTCAAGTTGTTCTTAGTTGTTTTCTTCATTTTGATCTAAAAATTTTAAGTTTAGTGTCATTTTATTGTTTTTCTCTTTCCTCATTAAATTCAAAAATTCAAAATTTAAAACTCAAATTTCAAATTTCAAATTTCAATTTTCAAAATTCAAATTAAAAAATTTCAAAATTCAAATATTTTTCAAAAATCATATCTTTTTCAAAATTTTACTTTATCTTATTTCAAAAAATCAAATTTCAAAATTCAATATTTAAATTTCAAATTTCAAAATTTAATTTTCAAAATTCAAAATTTAATTTTCAAATTCAAAATTTAAATTTCAATAACCTTTTAATTTAAAATTTGTTTTTATTTTCGTTTTTAATTTTTATTTACTATTATGAGTTCTCACCCCTCTCACTTTGAGTTTGGTTCCAATGCTGTTGCAAGGAATGGAAATTATAACAGGAACATGCATCAAGGTCAAAACAATCAGAGATGGAAGTGACCACGAGGATCTGATCAACCCTTTCGGTAACATCACCTTCCACAGTACCACAGACAAGACCATTCCACAATGCATGCCGAGACAACAGTTATGATGGACCCTTTCGTGACAACCAACCTCCACCAAATTACTACAGTCAAGAGCCATTCCAGGGAGCATACCAAGATGATAGATATGATGGACCCCCATCATATGCCTATGAACCTCCTCAACACAACTTTGAACCACCATACTCACAAGCCCCCTACCACCAAACACCATCACATGATTCTAACCCTTATCTACCATACCAACCACCTTATGAGCCAAATGAACCATACACAGAACCACCCCCATTCCAACACAACTACTCTCATGGACCACCACCTCAATATTCACCATCTCCATGCCATTATCAAGATGAACCACCTTCCTACCATGAACCCTTTCTCCCAACAAATGAACCCTCATATCCACTTCAACCTCTAATGGATAACAAACTTCGTGTTATTCTTCAAGGGCAAGAAGAGGTGAATAAGAGTGTGCTAAATTTCGCGGTCGCCTTAAGCGAGTTAGTAAATATAATAGCCTCCCGACATCTGAGAACTCAAAATGCTCCCATGGCTACATGTGGAGAATCTAAAGAAGAGCGTAGCATGAAGGAGACACTAGAAACTTCGATGGACAATGAGGAACATGGCTTTGTATTGGAACAAGTGGAGGAAGCCATAATAGTTGAAGAGGAAGAAGTAGTTGAAGACTTGGGAGATGCTGAACCTCCATGGGAAAGTCTAGTCATAGAACCTCCTTCCAAGACATTTGAATTTCATGCCAAAGAGGGTGTACAACCTCTAAGGCATATCATGGCTAAAGACTTTGAAGAGGTTGATCAAGAGATGGAGATTAAAGAAGAAGAAGCACAACCTCCCATGCCCTTGGAAAGCAATGAAGAGGAGATTGAATTGGAAGAAAGCTACCAAGAAGGAGATGTTGAAATTGAAGATGCTTACAATGAGGTGGAAGTTGTCCAAGAAGAGCACAAGGGAGTGGAGCTTAAAATCACCTTGCCAAAGTTACTGGAGACCTCTCCCCAAAGGCCATTACCACCCAATACAACATTCAAGTGGGTAAAATTCATATCCCTTAGCTTTCTCATTCCACTTGAATATGGTTTACTTGAGACAGATGGGCAACTTAAAGCTCTTTGTGGCTTTAAGAGTAAGAGGGAGATGGTTAGTGGTAGGAGTCGTCATGCAAGATTCATTATGGTTGGAAGCTTTAAGTTTAAACGCAAAGGTTGGTGTAGAGCTCAATTGAATAGGTCTAGGAAGCTGTTTGGATGTCTCAGTGAGAATTTAAATTGCGTGCCACCCGGATGGAATCATGATTATCAACAAGAAGACGGGTGCAAAAGCAAGGTTTGGGACCCCGGAATCAGTCTAGAAATCAACACTCTTGGGGCCTTGTCACTTGCTTTAACCTGCTTGAAGGCTTTCTACGCCTAGTTTGAGATCCCAGAGGCCATTAGAATTACAAACATTGGTGGAGATTCCTGGACGAGTTCAAGCACAAGCCGCCATGACAAGGAGCTCACCAAATGTCCAACTTAAGGACTTTAACTAAAAGTGCTAGGTGGGAGACAACCCACCATGGTATGATCGTTCCTTTTTCAATTTTAATTTTATTTCTTTTTGTTTGTTTTTGAGTTTTATTTTATTTTATTTCATTGAACTTGGAATTACTCATAACATTCATATCATTTTGCATTCTGCATACTGCATATATAACAAAAATTGCACGCGACGCGACGCGACAGCGTTGCCGACGCGTCCGCGTCACCAGTGCATTTTGAAGAAAAGAAAAGCGAACAGAGAGTCACGCGAAAGTGTGGCTGGAGGCGTGCCTTTGGCACAAATTGATCCACGCGAACGAGTCACTGACGCGTCCGTGTCATGTGGGAAAAATGCCTCCCACGCGTCCGCGTCTCCCACGCGAACGCATGGCTCTGTGAAATCGACGTAAAAGGATGTATGGCAACAAGTTAGGCTGGAATGGGGCTAGAACAGTGCTAGAAGCACAAGCCCTACCACGCAAACCCGTGCCCCACGCATCGGCGTCGTTTTGCAAATATGGCCATCCACGCGATCGCGTCAACCACGCGACCGCGTCACCCAAAAATTTGGCAAAAAAAGTTTCGAACAGAGAGTTGCGCGAACGCGAGGCTGCACTCGCGCCAATCGCACAAATCAGGTCACGCGATCGTGTGATCCACGCGTCCGCGTCACCTGACCTTATCGCGCATCACGCGACCGCGTCACTCACGCGTCCGCGTCGCCCGCGTCGCACAACTCCGCCAAAAATCTTATCTTTTCTTCTCTAATCCTAATTTTTCCTCCCTCCTTTCTTCCTTACTTCTTCTTCCCTTCTTTCCCTTCTCATTCTTCTTATTTTTTCTTTTTATTTTATTTTAATTTATTTGCATACTTTCATTCATTGCATTATTTTCATTGGTGTTAGAAATTTATTTGGGTCATTATTTTCTATATTTTTGTGGATTATTAAAGAAATGGTTTGACAATTATATATTACTTTTTAAAGGGTTACTTGCATGTTCAATTTAATACTTTCAATAGCTTATTTACCATGCTTGCTATATGTTTGTGAAAAAGCCCGTATAGCATTGTGCACTATTTTTCGATTTTTTTCTATCTACTACTCTAAATGCTTGCTTTTCACAAAACCCTTTTTATATTTTATTACTTAAATATAATTGTTATTACAAAGATGTTGTTAGTTTGAAAGACCTGGTAATATAACTTGGACATTGAATGCTTGATCTATGCTACTCATGCCTTTGCCAGCATGCCAATAAGCATCTTGCATTTAATTGTCATTACATGCACTTGCTATATTTCCATTGATGAACTTTTCACATGTAGTCATGACCATGTGTTAACATCATCCCTCTTTATTGTGCATTGATTACCACCTTTCCCACTCTCTTCCTTGCTCTAACCCCTAGCTTTAAAAGCTACTTCCTTTTTCCCTTTTCAAGATGGCCACCAAGAAGGGTAAAGAGAAAGCTACTCCCAAACCACCGGCAAGGAAAGGAACAAAAAGAGCCCAGCTGAGGAACCACAACCGCCATCCATTTGCACATCTTAGCATGCACCAAGGATGGTGCAATCTTTAAGTGTGGGGAGGTCGATACCGACTTCCAGGGGTTTGTTACCTTCTTTTCAACACCAATACTCTATTTTTCTTTGTTTGTTCATTGTTGCATTTGCATGTTTGATTGCATATTTGTTTGATTTTTTTGTACATATCTTACCACCACTTGGTTAAAGTAATTTTTTCTTTTTCAAGAAACTTTTTAAAGCATTTCACTAATTTGAATAAAATTTAATGTTACACTTGTTTGAAGAAATATTATACTGGAACATGATTTAGAGCTCGAACACACAAAACCTGTGAGATTTTTGAGCCTATTTGAATTGATTGCATTTTACCAACCAATATTTTATTTTTGGTGTGTGATTTTCTCTCTAAAATTGTGATCTTTGTCTTGCTTAATTCTATATTTCCATGGTTTGATGTATGCATGCACTTATATGATTGAGGCCCTTGTTTCACTAAGCTTACATACCCATATGGCCTTACCTTTCATTATCCTTTGCAAACCAATTTGAGCCTATTATACCCCTTTGTTCTTTACTTTAGCACATCATTAACTCTAAGCGGAAAACAATAATGTCCTTAATTTGAATCCTTGGTTAGCTTAGACTAGTGAAAGTGCTCATGAATTAAGTATGGGGAAAGTTGAATTTGGAAACATTTGGTTTGAGAATTGAGTATATTAGAATTTTCTGAAAATGTGAAAAAAAATGTTTAGGACATGATTCATGCATCCAATAATTTAATCATATGCATTGAGAAAAATAAAAGAAAAGAAAAAAATATATATATAAAAAAAAAGAAGTGAGAAAAAGAAAAGAAAAAAGAGCAATTAAGCAAAAAGGGGACAAAATGCCCCAAAGTAAGTGGTGAAAGCAATGCATATGTACTGCACTTGAAATTAGAATGCATGAATATATGGAAAACATGGTTAATGGACAGTTAGGTTTTGTATTTTGATTACATGGATTGTCTAAAATTAGGTGGAAAGTTTAAGTTAATTAAGGATTCAGATTTTAGTCCACTTGGCCAAATACAATCCTACCTTGACCCTAACCCCATTACAACCCTTAAAAGACCTCTTGATATGTGTATCTGTGCATTAAATTTATGTTGATTGTTAGATGAAGAGAAAGCCTTAGAAAGCAAGGTTAGTAGAGAATTGAGAGAATCGAACCTAAAACACTTGAGTGATTAGAGTGCATACACTTCCAGTGAGGGCTCGATGCTCAATTCTTTGTTCTCAGCTTTCATGAGCTATTTTCTTCTACAAGTCTATTTGTACTTCATTTTTGTGATTTGAATTAGTGAAATCCAGTTCATATTTGTTCTTGAAAGATTTATTTACTTTTAACCAAGTAGGTAGAGACATTTTGCATGTAGTTACCTTCATATAGATAGGTTGCATTTCATACTTTCTTACTTTCCTCTTCATTCCTTTATAGTTTCTCTTGAGCTTAGCATGAGGACATGCAAATGTTTAAGTGTGGGGAGGTTGATAAACCACTATTTCATGATTTATCTTGTACTCAATTGAGTGATTTTTATCAACTCTTTACCCACTTATTCATACTATTTGCATGGTTTTACATTTGCCTTCCTAATTATGTGCTTTGATTGAAAACATGCTTCTTTGGCCTTAAGTTCCCTATGTTTAATCCTCTCTTATTACCATTAGATGCCCTGATATGTGTGTTAAGTGATTTCAATGATTATAGAGCAAGAATAGCTCAGAGGATGGAAAGGAAGCATGCAAAAGTAGAAGGAATACAAGAAGTTGGAGAAAGTGCTAAGCTGTCCAGACTGACCTCTTTTCACTCAAACAGCTATAACTTTAGCTACAGAGGTTCAAATGACGCGGTTCCAGTTGCGTTGAAAAGATAACGTCCGGGGCTTCAATTTGATATATAATATGCCATAGTTTCCCTGACGATAGATGACACAAACGTGTGCTCCACGCGGACGCGTCGGAGTGGCAAAAATCAGCGTGGCAGATTTCTTCTCCAGCGATTTCTGGGCTGTTTTCGACCCAGTTTGCGGCCCAGAAAATACAGATTAGAGGCTATAAAGTGGGAGAATCCATTCATTCATAAGGATAAGCTCATAATTCACAATTTTAGGTTTTTAGATGTAGTTTTTAGAGAGAGAGGCTCTTTTCCTCTCTCTTAGGATTTAGGATTAGGATTCCTTTTAATTTTATTGCTTCAATACCAGGTCCAATATTTTTCTTTAATTAATGTCTCTCTTCTATTTTTAATTATTGCAATTCTCTTACTTGTTAATATTCCAATTTAGCTTATGAACCTTCCCATGTTAAGATTTGAATGTTCTATTTAATATATTTCGAGGTATTTTGGTTTATAATTGTTTTATTCTATTTGTGAATGCTTTTAATTTAATTTAGATATTTTTTTCCTTTTGGCTTGGTTAAGTAAATGGTAACACTTGAGTTGTCAAAATCAGCAGTGGTTGAAATTGGCAGAATCCTAATTGATCTAGATTGCTCTAAGCTAGTCTTCCCACAGGGATTGACTAGGACTTGAGGATCAAGCTAATTAGTCCACTTGACTTAACTAAGTGGGATTAAAATCCAATTCTCATCACACCTGATAAGGATAACTAGGATAGAAATTCCAAATTCTTATACCTTGCTAAGAGATTTTATTATTATTAATTTATTTTTCTTGTCATTTAAATTACTTGCTCCTTATCTTAAAAACCCCCAATTTACAAAACTCATAACCAATAATAAGAACATACCTCCCTACAATTCCTTGAGAAGACGACCCGAGGTTTAAATACTCGGTTATCAATTTTATTGGGTTTGCTTAAGCGACAAACAAAACGTTTGTACGAAAGAATTTTCTGTTGGTTTAGAAACTATACTTACAACGCGATTACTCTTATTCTTTATCGATAGAAAATCCGATCGTCACCCTCTTTGTTTCTTGTTGCTCTTCCTTCCTTGGCTTCCTTTCCACCTATCATCAAACACAAACTTGCATCAAAGTTGGCTATAATTCACAAGGTAATTGCATCATTCAATTATCAAGTAAAATTGGCATAAAAACCTAATGAAAAGCACATAAATAACCAATTTTAATTGAATCAAGGGATGCATGCAATTCTTATCCAAAAAATTACTTATACCTCAAGAAAGTGCATAAAACCTAATGAAAACAAAAAAAAAGAGGCTAGTGAAACTAGCGTAAGATGCCCTGGCATCAATAACATTTTTGCCGCATGAGTGAGCAGGGCACTATATCCTTGACATGGTAGATCTTCTGCTGTAGGAGTGAGCCGGGCACTATATTCCTGGGATGCGCATTATATGATAGTGTGCAGGGCACTATATCTCTGGCGTGGCAGAAAGGCGACATCTCCGAGGATGTGTCGGGTTGGCATTTTGAACTGACAAGTGATATCACGAGCCAATAGCATAGTCATTATGATGCCATGGCATCTTGTCTAGTTTCACAAGCCATTTTGAGGATGTTTTAGGTTATTTCAAGCATTTTCTTAGGTAATAAGCAAGCATTTGGATGATTTATGCATTCATGTCTTGATTCAATCAAACATTGTGAATTCTAAACAATTTCATGAGAATAATGCAAAGATTAAATGATGTAATGAATGATGCATTATCTTATGATTAGAGCAAGGCTTTGATGCAAATTGTTTGATTGATTTCAAGAAAGAAGAAACAGAGAAGAGCCACGTTAGTGCTACTAACGTGGGTGATGAGCGGATATTTTATACGCTTTTTGGCATCGTTTTCATATAGTTTTTAGCATGTTTTGTTTAGTTTTTATTATATTTTCATAGGTTTTAGTGCAAAATTCACATTTTTTGATTCTACTTTGATTTTGTTTTTTTTTTGTATAATTTCAGGTATTTTCTGACTGAAATTGAAGAGCTGGCACAAAAGTTAGCAAAAGTATGATTTAGAGACAGAGAAAGCACTGCAGATGCTGTCCGAATCTGACCTCCCTGCACACAGAAGAGCTTTTCTAGAGCTACAGAAGTCTAAATGGGGAGTTCTCAATGGCTATGGATATCTAACTTCTAGAGCATTCTAGCGATATATAATAGTCTATACTTTGCTTCAAATTAGAAGGCCCAAAACTAGCGTCCAATGACAGCCTCCTGCCCCCTTCCAGGCGTCCAGCGCCCAAGGAGAAGAGACCAGCGTCCAAATGCCCAAAGAGGACCCCCAAGCCAGTGTTCAATGCCCTAGAGGCCTCATAGCACGTGGATCTCATCAAAGCTCAGCCTAAACACTCACCAAGTGGGCCCCAAAAGTGTATTTTAGCACTAAAAGACTGTTTTACCCTTTCTTATGTATCCTTAGTCATTAGCTTAGTATTTAAAGAACTTTTACACCTCTCATTAAGGAAGATCAGCCATATTTCATTTTTCACATTGTATTCTCTATCAGTATGAGATTCTAAACCTCCTAGGTTGAGAGGAGGAGTCCTGCTGAGTTTTATGGATTAATAAAAGTAGTACTGTTCTTTCTCAATTCATGTTTGATTCTCTATTCTAAAATGTATCTTCGTTCTTCATCAATATGAATGCGTTGAACTGGCATAATCCACAATGGGTTCAGAGTGAGTTTTTCATCGGACAATGATGAACCACCAGCTTGATTATACATCTCTTAGACAGCTAATCCACAACTTCATTGCGGACTTCTCGAGACACTGTTCAATCATCATCCAACACTACCAAGCATCATGTAACACCATTTTTTTTAGTTAGTTAGTTATTTAATTTTTGTTTTCCATTATAAGTGTTGGATTACTAATCTTGTTTACTGTTTACTGCTGCTCATTACTAATAGGATGTTAGTTTAACATCATTGTTGTTATTGTCATTGTTGGATTCCTTTGTTGAGGTTACAATTTATTACTTGGTTTTGGATCTTCATGTTGAACATTTGTGAATACCAAGTACATGTTACATTGTCTTCATGCATCTTAACTCTTTGAATTACATGTTTTGGCCACCATGCATTCATCATCTATTGTTAGGCAATTGTCTATTATCATTGCATATTTTTTTTAGGTGATGCTTGTTTATGGTTTACCCTTATTCACATCACTTATTTCATGCATTGAGATTGTAGAATTGTGAAATTGGATCGAATGCTTACCTAGTGACATATTTTTGAGCTTTGTAAAGCTTTGTGGGCCATGCTTGCTATGTGATTGATTTCCACTTCTATCTTCTTTTTCCTAAGTTCTATAGCATCCATGTGTTTCACCTCTATGTCACTTAGGTGTTGCAACAACTTTAATATGTGTCATTGATTGTTGTGTGAGTTTCATATACCATTTTGTTCACTAAGTCTACCTACACATCAATCAATTTCCATGCATTATCCAATTTCACAACTGCTTGATTAATTGCTTGAATGCTTCCATGCCTCTTCACTACTTGTGTGGTTGACTTAACCTACAAGTCTTTTGAAGTATTTTAAGTACACTAAAATGAGTGAAATGTGTGCCTTCTTTTGTATAATTCTGACATGGTTTCTAAAATACTAGAGTGTGAGTTCTAAACCGCATGCAAGTTAGGACCTACACACTTATTTTTCATTATTGTTACACTAATTCACTCACTCAATTCTAGTGATTTACCTCATTCCAATAATCTGTACTTCCTTACTTGTGCATTTCCTTGTCTTATTATCTTCTGTTTTCTATGTTCAGGATGAGTCATCATAAGCAAAAACGGAAGCGGGAGAAGAACACGCAGCATCGGTTGACCTACCAGCTGAAGGTAGCAACTAGGAAAGTCATCGTACCCCCTTTGCTCATCTTTGGATGCACCAAGGATGGTACAAACTTTTAAGTATAGGGAGGTCGTCCGACCGTTCGGCATTTTTGGGTGACAAGTTTCTAATACCAACACTTTTGCAATTTATTTTTAGGTCTTTTAGGATTTTTGGTTGCATTGCATATGTATATATTAAGCTTAGTCAAAATCATGATATTTTTCAAGGATTTTATCTATAGGGCACCCCAATTGAAAAAAAAATTAGAACTTGCTTGAATTATACAATTGTGGATCATGTTTTTGAGCTAAGAACACAAGCATGTGAGATTTGAGCCTAATTGTGTGGCTACATCATATAGCCACTTATTTTCATTCTTGTGTGCATCATTCTCTTTCTATGATTGTAATCTTTAATTTGTTTAATTCTATTTGTCCATTATTTTGTGTATACATGTATTTATATGATTGAGGCCAGTGTTCAAATAGCTCACTTACCCAAATAGCCTACCTTTTATCTTCCATTGTTAGCCAATTTTGAGCCTATGCTTAACCCATTTGTTCTTAATTGTAGCACATTACAAGGCTGTGAAAAATAATAAATATCCCTTTTTTGGATCTTTGATTAACTTAGGCTAGTGAGAGTGTCCATCATTTGATTTTGGAGAAGTCGGGAACAGTGGGTAGAGATAAAAGTGTGTTTATATTTTTGTTAAAACATCATGGGAATTGGGTACATACTCATGTATTAATCATGTGTAATCCATATGCATTGATGTTCTTGTATATATTTTAGTTTGAAAAAAATAAAAATAAAAAAATAAATAATAGAAAAAGAAAAAGAAAGACAGAGAATTGCAATAAAAAGGGGACAAAATGCCCAAAGTGAAGTTCAATAATAATCAATGCATATGTATGGTGATCAAAAAGGAATGCATGAGTGTGTGAAAAAGTGAAGAATGGATAGCTAGATTTTTTTAGAATTGTATAGGTTGTCATAGGTTAGGTGGAAAGTTTAAGTTGATCAAAGATTCAAATCTCTAGCTCACTTGACCATATGCATCCTACCTTGACCCTAGCCCATTATAACCTATGGGAAAGCCCTCATGATATTTGTATGCATGCATGAATTAATTGTTGATTGTTAGATGAAAAAAAATCTTGGAAAGCATGATTAGGGGAGAATTGAGTGAATCAACCCCATACACTTGAGCGACTAGAGCGGATACACATCCGGTGAGGGTTCGATTGCTCAATTACATGTTTCCACCCATGATCATCTCTTTTCTTGCAAGTTTGTAAAATCTTTTTAATAATTCAATTCAATTGTGGGTTTGATTTGACTGCTATGGCTTTAGCCCTTGTACTTAAATATGTTTTCTTGGAAGTTGACTTTTTTTTGACCAAGTGGATGCATTCATGTAGATAGATTGCATATAGATAGATTGCATTTAGTTTGTTTGCATTGAATAAATGTTGATACCCTTTGCTTATTTCTTGATTTTAGCATGAGGACATGCTTAGTTTAAGTGTGGGGAGATTTGATAAACCCCAATTTTATGGTTTATCTTGTGCTTAATTTGGGGGATTTTATCATCTTTTTCCATATTTATTCAATGAAATAGCATGGTTTTGTAATTTTTCCTTGAATTGTGCTTAAGTGTAAAAACATGCTTTTTAGGCCTTTAAATTAGTGATTTTAATTCACTTTAATTCCATTTGATGCCTTGATGTGTTTGTTGAGTGATTTCAGGTTCATAAGGCAAGTATTGGAAGGAAGAAGTGAGGAAAAAAGCATACAAAGTGGGAGAACTCATGAAGAAATGAAGGAACTGCAAAGCTGTCAAGCCTGACCTCTTCGCACTCAATCGACCATAACTTGAGCTACAAAGGTCCAAATGAGATGGTTCTAGTTGTGTTGGAAAGCTAACATCCGAGGATTCAAAATGATATAAAATTTGCCATAGTTTCCTGATGTCTAGGGACGCGCACGCGTACTGTACGCGTGCGTGCCAATTGGTGCACGTGATTTACTAAAAGCAACTCGTGGCCAGCGATTTGTAGAGCATTTTGGGCCAAATCCAACTCATTTCTGATGCTATTTCATGCAGAATTCAAGCTTGGGCAAAGGGGGAGCAATTGTTTGAAGTTTTTGCATCATGTAGCTTAGTTTCTAGAGAGAGAAGCTCCCCCTTCTCTCTAGAATTAGGGTTCCTAGGATTAATTGCATCATATATCCATGTTTAATTCCTTGCTTTCATCTTGTGTCTTCTATATTTTCATGCTCTAGTGATGTAATCTTCTTGTTCCCTCTTGTTAACTTTTCTTTTCATGCCTCTTTGTTTAGGATTGATGAACACTTGTTGGATTTGGATTTTTCTATTAATGTAATTGATGTTTGAAGTCTTTTATTGTGAATTTGAGTTGTTGATCTTGCCTCCTTGTAATTTGTAGTTGGTAGATTTTACTATTTCTTGTCATTTATTATGCTTTCCTTTTATGCCTTCCAAGTGTTTGACAAAATTCTTGGTTAGATGTTAGAGTAGATTTTGAGCATTCTTGGCTTGCAAAGAGTAATTAGGCAATCTTGAGTCATGAAAACCCAACTCATGTTGGTGATCTAGAGTTGTTAGCTAGTATTGTTTCCATTAACTCTAATCTCTTGCTAATTCACTTAGTGAGTTGATTAGGACATTTGGATTGAGATTAGCTAGTCTTGTTAGACTTTCTTCGAGTGTGAAGATAATGTGATACCTTCTTCCATCTCCGGGGATGACGTAATGAGATAAATTATTGTTTATTATTGTGACATGATTAACTAGTCTTGTTTGACATTCTCCCTATGTGAAGATGACATGATACCTTCTTCCATTTGTTGGAGTTGACTAAATAAGATGAATTAATCATTGCATGACTAGGATAAAAAGCTTATATTCTCAATCTTTGCCATGAATGTCTCCCTTTATTACTTGCTTTCCTTTATTACTTGCTTGATTTATTCTTCTTGTCATTTAAATTCTTGTCCATTTACTTCCTTGCCCCCTTTATCAATCATACCCCCTTTGTTCCTTCATAGCCAATAATTATTCACTTCATTGCAATTCCTTGTGAGACGACCCGGAGTCCAAATACTCTGGTAAATTCTTATTTGGGGTTTGTACATGTGGCAACCAAAATTTTTTATGTGAGAATTATTTGTTGGTTTGGAGCTATGCTTACAAACAAGTAATTCTTTTCTATAAGAAGAAAATCTAGACCATCGAGAAAAAATCTCATCATCAATAACTTATCCAAGTTTCTTTCTCTATTGGTTCCAGGTCAATATCATTTTTAATGAAGAAGTTACATAATTTGAAAGTTAGATAGAAATAATTCAAAATCTATTTTAAAAATCAAGTAGCTTAGTATCTTTCAACTTGTATAACTTTTACTACAAAACTTTAATTAGGCTAAAGTTTGGTTTGAAAAGTCCTAACTTATCTGGCAACAAGTGTGTCTTAGTTGCAACCCAATTTCTATTCAATTCTAAGAGTTACAAGCATTGGAAGTTGATGCATAACTTGCTGAAAACTGATTCTTTCCGGCTTTGATCACCAGTTTTCAAAAATTCACAACTCCCAATCCTTAACTCCTAAAATTCTGAAATTTTAGAGAAATAAACCAAGTTAATCAAATTTTAAAACAAAATTAGTTTCACTCCAAAACTCATCTGGTAGAAGTCGCAGCAAGAAAAACAAGTTTCTGCCCTATTTGAACTTCTTTGCTGCAGGACAGATTTATCAACTTCACTTTAAAAATTCTCCATAAATTGTACATTTAACAAAAATGCCTCAAATTTTCTAGTCCAATTACCTATATTTCCAAGTTTAATCCAAACTTAGTCCCACGCAATTCCAATCATCACAGAATTAGTTATAGCCTTACAAAATTTCTGACTTCGTTTGAAAGTAATGCAGAAAATCAATTTTCATAATTCAACTTTGAAAAATTATAACTAATTCTCTAGTAATACAAAACCTTTAAAATTGAATATTGATAAATATACCTGTTGTAGTTCGCTTAGCTTTTAGTCTCATATAATTCTAATCACTATTAAGATGCTGGTTCACTGTCAAGGTTGCCATTTTATTTCAAAACTTCATATTTTCAACAAGTAGTTTAGTATTTCAAAATTTAACCCCTTTAATATTTCTCAAAATCAATTCCAAATCAACTACCAACCAAATTCATCGTCATTACAATACATCAATAACCAGCTCAATGACAACAATCCAATATAATCATCAAAATTCAGAAATTCTCAACAATTGGTCATCAAACAATACCAATCATTTTCAATAAATTATTATCACAACCACACCAAACTCTACTTAATGAAATCAAAGAAATCCAAAAATTCAAACCATCAACCCAGTGAATTACAATTCAACCAACTTCCATATGCTCAACTAAGATCCACAATCTCCAGCCACCTCAATCAGTCAATATCTTAATCAAGCAAACAGTTTCATTATACATAATAATTCAATTCAATCCATAATATTTACGTAATCATAAAATAAATATATCTTTCACTTTAATATCAATTTATAACAATTCTTGAAGGTAAAATAAGTTTAAGAAAAATGCCCCTACCTCAATAAGCAAAACCACAACCCAAACGCATCTAGAAATTCCATTCCCCTCGACTCAAAATCAACGGCAACCGAAACCTCAGTTCCGCTTGCTTTCTCAATAGCAGAAACAGCCTCAATCGCAATATAAAAACTCGTTTTCTAATTCCTAAAATCATTAATATCGTGGAAATCTTAAAATGCATAACGGAAAACTAATGGCAAGGATTCCGAGATAGAGACACTTACTGGAATAAAAGGAATGGTGCAGCAGCCACCTCAACATTTAAGCGGCATGCAACAATTAGAACTCGAACCTACGTTGCCAAACCTCAGAGTTTATAACCAAACATAATGGAACACTAATACGAGAGTTTTCGAGACATAAATACTCATTGTAACAACAAAACGACACAACAACGGTCTCTGAATCGGCTTGGCGGTAGCCCCGATATCCATCTCAAGCGGCAGCGGCGACCAAACTCTGGCGACGGCAACTGAAACCAACATGCAGTGATTGTAACACTTTCAAAAACTCAAAAGAAACAAAGCCCAAAACTCAAAACCTTATCGGCAGTGTTTTTCGGCGACGGCAGCGGGGTTGTAGGCGGCAGAGGCAACGTGGTGTTCTCCGACGGCTGGAGCTTGGCAGTGCACCTCCAGCAGCGGCGAAGAGGCTCGCGATAGTGGCTGGGCGCAGCAACAGAGGCAGCTCCACGATGGCTCTTCTCCTCCGACGCGACTTTCTCTCCTCCCGACAACGCTGGAGACATTGGCGGCGTGCAAACCGGCGGTGACTCCCCACGGATGGCAACTGGGCGGCGTGGTTCCTTCCTCCATCGCGGTCTTCTCTCTCGACTCAGATCTAATCCGTGACGGTGATGGCTTCATGGACAGAAGCGGCGGCCTTCCTCCTCTATTGGACGGCGATGCATCACGGTGGCGAGGAGTTGGCACGGTGGCAGAGAGCGGCTGGTCGGCGAGCTCCTCCTTCCCCTCTTCCCTTTTTCTCCGTGGCCCCCTTCCCCGTTTCCCTTCTTTCTTTTCTTCTGTCTTTCTTCTTTCTTTCCTGCTTTTGCGTGTGTGGGTGCGTGTGTTTTGTTTGTGTGTGCTGCAAGTGTGTGGGTGGGTGAGAGAGATGAGTGTACTGTGTTAGGGTTTGGGTGGTGTGTGTTAGTTTAGGTATTTTCATTAAAAATAAGGGTAGTAGTGTAATTTTATAAAATAATGAAAAAGATAAGATAATAATTAAAGACCAAATTAAATATAAAATTTTCATCTTTAAAAATACCTTTCAATTACAAATTTGTAAGTTATTTTCAGTCAAATGCTAATTTAATGAAAATTGGAGATAAGCAAATTAATTCTCCTTTATTTATAAAATAAGGTTAAAAATATTAAAATTAAGACATATAAAGTACTCATTATTTTAAATTAAAAATTCCTAAATTATAAATAGGAATTTGTCTGGTTTATATACAAAATATCAAAAATATAATCTCAAATAATCAAAATAAATCATAAGTAATTTATTAATAACTTTTAAAAATTCGGTATTTTACAACTTCTCCCACAGAGCTGTTTGAGGAAGTGCATCCCTATAGGGCCCTCACAGAAAGCCTGATGCTCTATGGGAAGGAGATCTTAAAAGAAGGTGGGACAGTAGTCTTCACCAAGGAGGCCAAAGCTCAGGAGCATGCTACTAAGGGACTTAAGACAATCACGGACCAGAAGGATCCTAAGACTGTTATTGAGCACACCCCTACAGAAGAGAAGGAACCTCAAGTTGATTCTTCCCTGGGCATGCAAGAGGAGCCTGTGATTACCATTGAGCTCGCCCTTGCAGAGGTGAAAGAGCCTCAAGAGCTGCCTTTCCTAGGCATGCAGAAAGAACCGGCAAATGAGCAGTTGGCTCATTTACCAACAACCCTTAAGGAGCTACAAGTCAATATCTCTGTCGCAAAGGTATTGGGAAAAAAGACCCCCTATACGGCCTGTCTAAAAGACATTCTTTTTGAAAAGTAGGACCTAAGGTGATATGAAATAGAGATACTTACTGAGAAGTACAGTATCCTAATTCAGCATGAGCTACCAAGGAAGATGCCAGATCCAGGGAGCTTTCAGATCCTATGAACTACTGGAAAGATCACTTTTGACAAAGCCCTGTATGATCTTGGGTTAAGTTTAAATCTGATACCTTCATCTGTGATGAAGAAGCTGTGAATCCAAGAGGCACAAAAAACAAGGATTACCTCGCATAAGGACTGGAAGGTGTTTAAGGTTCTTGACCCTCCATTACCCCCTGACAAGGGAGGTACTTGCATAAGGGATTCAGCATCCAAGCCTCCTTGACGGAGAAAAAATCGTCGGTAAAGAATTTCACAAAATTGATCGCGTTGTAAGTATAGATCTAAACCGACAATTAAACCTCAATCAAATTTAAATAGTTTGTCACTTAAGCAAACCCAATAAAAATCAACCGAAGTATTTAATCCTCGGGTCGTCTCTCAAGGAATTGCAAGGAAGTGTACTTATAATTGGTTATGGAAAAGTATATTTTTGGGTTTCTGAAATAAGGAATAAGAAAGTAAAATGGTAAGAAAATAAATCAATAACTAAGAAAGCTCCTAACAAGGAAAGAGAATTAGAATTTCTATCCTAATTATCATTATCAATTGTGATGGTAATTGCCTTTTGTTTCACTTAGTCAACCTCTAACAATGAAGGAAAGTCAAGTGAGCAAAATCAACTTAGGTTCACAAGTCCTAACCAAAGACTAGATTTAGTGAAGCCTAAGCCAACTAGCAAGTCTCAATTGCCTTCTGTAAATTGCAGCACATGACGCTCGTCACGCGTACGCGTCGCCCACGTGCACGCGTCGATGAGTGAAAATCCTGGTCACGTGTACGCGTAGTCCAGGCGTACGCGTCGCTTGTCTGACGTGCCAGTCACGCGTTGATAAACTCTATTTGTAGGATTTATCTTGTGCTTGATTTAGGGGATTTTATAACCTTTTACCCACATTTATTCAATGAAATAGCATGGTTTTGTAAATTCTCCTTTAATCAATCTTAAGAGTGAAAATATGCTTTTTAGGCCCTTAATTGTTTAATCTTAATTCACCTTGATTCCATTAGATGCCTTGATATGTTTGTTAAGTAATTTCAGGTTTAGGAGGCAAATATTGGATCAAGATAATGAAGGAAAAGCATGTAAAAATGGAGAACTCACGAAGAAATGAAGGAATCGCAAAAGCTGTCAAGCCGACCTCTTCGCACTTAATTGACCATAACTTGAGCTATAGAAGTCCAAATGATGCGGTTCCAGTTGTGTTGAAAAGTTAATATCCGGGGCTTCAAAATGATATAAGATTTGCTATAGTTGCATCACGTTTAGGGGGGCTCGCACGTGCCAATTTGCACGTGATTCATTAAATACAAATTAGTGGCCAGTGAATTCTAAAGCCTTGTGGGCCCAATCCAACTCATTTCTAATGCTATTTGACCCAATGATTGAAGAGGGATGAGACATCTAGCTATTAGTTTAGTTTTATTTTAGTTTCCACATGCTTTTAGTTAGTTTCTAGAGAGAGAAGCTCTCTCTTCTCTCTAGAATTAGGAGTAGGTTAGATCTAGATTAGGAATTCTTAGATCTAGGTTAATTTCATGCTTTGATTTACTTTTCCTTTTGCAATTCTTCTTCTTCTACCTTTCCTCTCTCTAGTTTACTATTTAATTCATGTAATTCTCTACTTTTATGTTGATGCACTTTTGTTCTTCTATCTCTCTTTCAATGCAATTTATGATTCATGTTCCTTTATTGTTGATTTGATTTGTTGTTGTTTAATTCCTTGCAATTGAGTAGTGTAGATTTACTTTCCTTGCTATTTTACTATGTGTTCCTTTTATGCCTTCCAAGTATTTGATGAAATTCTTGGTTGGATTTTAGTGTAGATTTACTTTCTTTGCAATTTTACTATGCTTTCTTTTTATGCCTTCTAAGTGTTTGATAAAATGCTTAGTTGGATTTTAGAGTAGATTTTAGTGCTCTTGGCTTGGGAAGGTAACTTAGGAACTCTTGAGTTGCTAATGTCCAAGTGATTGATGATTGGGAGCCATTAACTCTAGATCTCACTAATTGAATTGGTGGAGAACTAGGACTTATGGACTTGGATTGACATAGCTCATTTGACTTTCCTTTATTAGTTAGAGGATGACTTAATGGGATTGATCCTTGCCAATTCTCATGTTGTGGTTAGTGATTAGGATAGAGATCCTTGACCACCAAACTTTGCCAAGACCTTTTTAGCCATTAGTTTACTTTCTTTGTCATTTATATTTCATGTCTCTTATCAAAACCCCAAAAATACCTCATAACCAATAACAAGGCACTTTATTGTAATTCCTAGGGAGAACGACCCGAGGTTCAATACTTCGGTTTATAAATTTAGGGGTTTGTTACTTGTGACAAACACAATTTTTGTATGAAAGGACTATTGTGGGTTTAGAAACTATATTGCAACGAGATTTCATTTGAGAATTCTAAACCACACAAAAGTCCAATCATCAAAAATGGTACCGTTACCGGGGAATTGCAATGGTGTTGTGTTATTGGTTATTGTATATATGTGAATAGTGTGAATATGTTTGCTTTTGTTAGTTCTTGCTAGTTTTAGGATTTAATTTTCTTGCTTCTTATTTGATTTTATTTTTCATTTTCTCTTTTCATTATGAATTATCATTTTGGCTATGAGTGTGATTACAACTATGTTGTAGGAAATGGGAGCTACAATGAGGATGTGTATCAAGGATGGGACAATCAAAGGTGGGAGGAGCCATATGCACAAGATCAATCTTCATGGCAACAACCTCCACCAATGCACTATGAACAAGAACCATTCTATGATGCATACCAATCCAATGGTTATGGTGAGTCCCCTTGTGGCTTCCAAGAACCACCACCATACACCTATGAGCCATATCCTCAACATAGCCATCTACCACACTCACAAGCCTCTTTTCACCTACCACCTTCATATGACCTCATCCATATCCACCATTACAACAACCATATGAGCCATATGAACCACATATAGAGCCACCACCATTCCAACATCAATATTTTCAAGAGCCAACCCCTTCATACTATTACCAAGATGAACCACCTCCAATGTATAAAAATTTTCAACCACAAGATGAACTCTACCTTCCACCACAACCTCCCATGGAAGAATAGTCATGTCCTTCAATCCAAGAGCCATATGATCTTACTCATGATATCCAAAAGGAACAAAAGTCAAGGGATCGTCTCAAGGAAACATTGGATCAATTTCAAGCAACCATGGAGCATGTTGTGCAACATGTGGAAAGAGTGGAAATTATTGAACCACCACAACTCTACCAAGAAGAACCACCTCCCTACTTTGAATCCTTTCCCCAAATTGATGAACCCTTCCATCCACCCTAACCTCCAATGGATGACATCCTTGATGTTCTTGTTCAAGGACAAGAGGAGATGAAAAGGGATGTGGAACAATTCACGGCCGCCTTGGACGAGGTGGTAAACCGGTTAGCATCCCAATGCTTGAATACTCAAGGAACTCCCATGGTTACATGTGGAGAAACAAATGAAGAGCATAACATGAAGGAGAGATTGGTGGAGAATGAGGGAAGTTGCTTTGTATTGGAACAATTGGAGGAAGCTAGAATTGTTGAAGAAGAGGAAGAAGTGGTTAAGACTTAGGAGATGCGGAACCACCTTGGGAGTCTAGAATTGAAGAAAACCCCTCCAAGATGATTGAATTTGATGCTAAGGAGGAATGTGCACAACCTCCAAGGCATATCCCTTATGAAGAATTGGATGGGATAGAGCAAGAATTGAGTCCCCTTGGTGATGAAGATCAAGCATCAAGTCTTAGCGGTGAAGAATCCTTTGAGCATGAAGAACCTTTCTCCTGTTGGTTTTGAAAGCGTTGTGGAGGTAAATTTTTCTCACCCTTCCAATTATGACTTGAGTAAGGGAAAATTCTTAGATAATATTGTTGAACAAAGGATTACATTTGAGAAAACTTGTGAAGAGGTGGAGATCCTTAGAAAAAGGAGGATGGGAATAGAATACGCTTTGTCAAGATCCTTGGACACTTCTTTACCTAGGTTACCATCTACTCTTCCATTTGAGTGGGTGAAATTCACTTCTATTAGCTTTATTATACCACTTGAATATGGTTTACTTGAAACGGATGACCAACTTAGGGAGCTTTGTAGGATGAAGCGTAAAAGAAAAATGTTTTGTGGTTGGCGTTGCAAATCAATGCTCATTATGGTTGATGCTTCAAACATGAGATATAAAGGTTGGAGTAGTGCTCAAGTAGATGGGTCTAGGAGGATTGTTGGTCACTTTATTGAAAATTCTCCTTACTTGCCACCCGGTTGGACTAATAATGATGATCAACTTCAAGACGGGTGTGAAAACAAAGTGTGGGATCCCGAATCACAAGAAGAGGGCCAACTTTGGGAGCCCTAAGCTTGTGAAGAACTCCATCAAGACTTGGCTCAATCCATGAGATATCTTGGGGCACAATGGAGAACCAAGCATTGGTGGGAGTTCCAAGATGAGTTTAAGCACAAGCCACCTTGAGAGAAGCTCCTATAAGTCCAACTTAAGGACAATAAACAAAAGTGCTAGGTGGGAGATACCCCACCATGGTAAAATCTTTCTTTTTTCCTTTTTTTTTTTTGCACATATTGGTTAAAATAGTTTAATTTCATGTTTTGATTGATTTGTTGAGTTTGTTTGGTAGTTTAGTATGTTAAATAAGATTTTATAGTGTTTTGGTAGTTGTTTGGAGGTTTGGAATGCTTGAATTGGTGCAAAAACATAGAAAAATTTTCAAAAAAAAAAAAACAGAGCACCATCCGCGCATACGCGCACTGCACGCGTACGCGTGCATCAAGCATTTTCGCCTATCCGCGCGCACGCGCCATGTACGCGTACGCGTAGATTGAGAAATTCCACCCCCAAACCCAAAACCCGAGAGTTGTGCAAACACTGCGCGCGCATTGTGCCTTTGGCACAAAACCACTCACGCGTACGCGTACATGACGCGTACACGTCACTCTCGAAAAAAAAAATAAAAAAAGTAAATAAAACATCGACCCTGTTTTTCTCCTTTCTCCTTTCTCCTTTCTCCTTTCTTCTTCTTTCTTCTTTTCTTCTTCTTTCTTTCTACCTTTCTTCTTCCTCTCTTGAAAAAAATAAAAAAAAATTAATAAAAAAATAAAATAAAAAATAAATAAAATAAATAAATAAAATACTAAAAAAATTTTTTTTTGTTCTTCCATTTTCTTTTATTGCATTTTCTTACTTTCATTCATTACATTTTAATTTTGATTTTATAGCTTGTTGTAATTCACTTTTTTTAGGTTTTTTATTTTAATAATGGTGTTGAATTTTCCTATTCAATTGTTGAAAATTTTTTGTATTATTTTGGTGCCTCTTGACTTGTTTGATATTGTTGGGTGATGAAACTTTTATATCAATGCTTAATCTTGTATGACTCTTGTGTCTTTGTGCATTGATATGACCTAATATTGTTTTTCATGATCCACTCTCTCTTATTTGAACTTGATGCTCAATATGTTCTTCATGCTTTGATTTTACTCTTGCATCAAGTGTTAGTTCATATGCCCTTTGCCTATATTGTTTTCTCACTCACATGTTGTAGCTACCATGTAGTGAGAACCTTACCCTTATTTGGCATTAGCCCCCGCTTATGTTCTCTTTGCTTTGATATCTTTGTTATAAGCTTAATTTTCTTTCTTTTTCTCTCCCTTTAGGCTGGCCACCAATAAAGAAGGAAAAGGAAAAGCTTCGAGATGGGGCAACGAACAAGTCATCTGCACAACCTTTCGAAGAAGCTCATCAATTGTAGCAACCCAACCACCTTGCTCTTCTTTGCATACACCGAGGACGGTGCAATCTTCAAGTGTGGGCAGGTCGTTCGACCGATCTCCATGGGTAACAATTTCCTTTTTAAACACCAATTTTTTTTATTTTCTTCGTTAGATAGTTGTTGCATTACATGATAGGTTGCATGTTAGTTAGAATTTGTACATATTTTTACCACTTCTTTCCTATTAGGACTACTTGGTTAGGGTGATGATTTCTTTTCCAAGAAATTGTTTTTAGGGCAACCTACCAATTTAAAACTTTTTGTTGAACTTGCTTAAAAGAATTTATTTTGGAACATGGTTTTTGAGATAAGAACACAAGCTTGTGAGATTTGAGCCTAATGGCGTGGTTACATCTTATAACCACTTATTTTTCCTTCTTGTGTGCATTGTTCTCTTTCTATTATTGTGATCTTTGATTTGTTTGATTCTTTATGTCCATTATTTTGTGTATTCATGCATTTATATGATTGAGGCCGTCATTTCATTTAGCTCACTTACCCAAATGGCCCTACCTTTTATCTTCCATTGTTAGCCAAATTGAGCCTATGCTTAACTCACTTTGTTCATAATTTTAGCACTTACAAGCCTTAAAGCAAAAAATAATAAAAGTCCTTAATTTGGATCTCTGATTAGCTTAGGCTAGTGTGTGTGTGTGTCATTTAAGTGTGGGAAATCTTGGAACATTGGGTGAATAAAAGGTTAGTTTTGTATTTTTGTTGTAAATATTGGAAATTGGGTACATGCTCATGTGTAATGAATGTAAAACCTTATGCATTGATGATCTTGTATATAGAAAAAAATGAGGAAAAGGAAAAGGAAAAGAAAAAAAAACAATGTGGAAAAGAAAAGAAAAAAAATAGAAAAAGAAAGAAACAAAGAAAAAGAAATAAATAAAAGGGGACAAAATGCCCCAAAGTGAAGCTCAATAAAATCAATGCATAAGTGTTGTGAAATAAAAAGGAATGCATGAGTATGTGAAAAAGTGAAAAATTGGTAGTTAGGCTAGTTTTGAATTGTATAGGTTGTCATAGGTTAGGTGAGAAGTTTAAGCTTATCACAGATTCAAATTTCAAGCTCACTTAACCATATCTGCACCCTACCTTGACCCTAGCCCCATTACAACCAATGAAAAGACCTCATGATACTTGTATGCATGCATGAAAATAATGTCGATTGTTAGAAGAAAAACAAATCTTGGAAAGCATGAAATAGAGGAGAATTGAGAGAATCAACCCTAAACACTTGAGCGAATAGAGTGCAAACACATCTGGTGAGGGTTTGATGCTCAATTACATGTTTTCCACCTATGATCATCACTCCTCATGCAAGTTTGTAAAAATATTTAATAGCTCAATTCAATTGTGGTTTGGCATGGTTGTTAATACCCTTAGCCCTTGTGCATTTATGTATTCTTGGGAATTGATTTATTTTGACCAAGCAATTGCATTCATATAGATAATTGCATATAGGTAGATTGCATTTAGTTAGACTTCATTGAATAAATGTTGATACCCCTTGTTTCTCTCTTGGTTTAAGCATGAGGACATGCTTGGTTTAAGTGTGGGAAAGTTTGATAAACCCCATTTGTAGGGTTTATCTTGTGCTTGATTTAGGGGAAAGATTGGATCAAGGGAATGAAGGAAAAGCATGTAAAAATGGAGAACTCACGAAGAAAAGAAATGAAGGAATCGCAAAAGCTGTCAAGCCGACCTCTTCGCACTTAATTGACCATAACTTGAGCTACAGAGGTCCAAATGATGCGGTTCCAGTTGTGTTGGAAAGCTAACATCTAGGGCTTCGAAATGATTTAATATTTGCCATAGTTGCATCACGTTTAGAGGGGCGCGCATGGCGCATGTGCCAATTTGCACATGATTCATTAAAAGCAAATTAGTGGCCAGCGAATTCTAAAGCCTTGTGGGACCAATCCAACTCATTTCTAATGCTATTTGACCCAAGGATTGAAAAGGGATGAGACATCTAGCCATTATTTTAGTTTTATTTTAGTTTTCACATGCTTTTAGTTAGTTTCTAGAGAGAGAAGCTCTCTCTTCTCTCTAGAATTAGGAGTAGGTTAGATCTAGATTAGGAATTCTTAGATCTAGGTTAATTTCATGCTTTGATTTACTTTTCCTTTTGAAATTATTCTTCTTCTACCTTTCCTCTCTCTAGTTTAGCATTTAATTCATGTAATTCTCTACTTTTATGTTGATGCACTTTTGTTCTTCTATCTCTCTTTTAATGCAATTTATGATTCATGTTCCTTTATTATTGATTTGATTTGTTGTTGTTTAATTCCTTGCAATTGAGTAGTGTAGATTTACTTTCCTTGCTATTTTACTATGTTTTTCTTTTATGCCTTCAAGTGTTTGATGAAATGCTTGGTTGGATTTTAGTGTAGATTTATTTTCCTTGTAATTTTACTATGCTTTCCTTTTATGCCTTCTGATAAACCCTAATTTTGTGGTTTATATTATGTAGAATTTGGGGGGTTTTGTCAATATTTCTCACACTTATTCACAAGAAATGCATGGTTTTGTGTTCACTTCCTAATATTGCTCCATGATGAAAAACATGCTTGTTTTGCTTTAAAATTGCCATATTTTAATCCCCTTCTATTGCCATTCGATGTCGTGATGTATTTGTTGAGTGATTTCAGGAATTATAGGGTAGGAATGGCTTAGAAGAGAGAAAGAAAGCATATACAAAAGGGAGGAACATGAAGATTTGAATTTTTGGGAAAAGCAGCATTGGCATGCACGCGCACTCCATGCGCACGCGTGGATGAGGATGGCTGGAAGCAGCGCACAAGGATGGATGCATCCGCGCGGATCAGAAGATTCCTATCGATGCACACGTGCACTTGGCACGCACGCGTGGATCAAAAAAGCGATCGGCGCGCACGCACGCATGGCGCGCACGCGCGGGAAGCTGCACGTGACCTCATTAAAGGAAATCGTGCCTAGCGATTTCTGAGGCTCATCAGGCCCAAATTCAAGCTGTTTCTGCATTGAAAAGACCCAAGGATGCAAGGGAGAAGTAGGGGGGATCATTCATTTTACACTAAGACACAATTTTAGCTAGTTTTTGGTTCTTTATTCTTCTAGAGAGAGAAACCCTTGTTCCTCTCTAAATCTAGTTTTAATTTGATCTTCCCTTGTTGAATTGTGAATTGGATCTTGTTAATTACTAGTTTTAATTGTTTAATTTGAATTCCTTGGTATAATTTTGCTTAGATTTTGTGTTAGTTTTATGAATTCTTGTCAATTGTTATTTTATACCCATTTCATGAATGTTGTGAATCTTGACTTGTTAATGTTACTTTGATGATTTCTATGATTAATTGTGTTGTTTGGATGATTATATGTTGATAATTGTTAGCGGGTACTTGTTAATTTCAATTTAATTACAATTTAAACATGTCTTTTATTAATGCTTACCAAGTGTTTGATGAATTATTTACTTTGATTATGGAGTAGTTCTTTTCACTCTTGGCCTAGGCTAAGGGGATTGGGTAAACTTGAGTCATTGGGTCTAATGGATTTGATGATTTGGGAGCCCTAAGTGGTCAATTTGATAACTATTGACGCTAACCTTCTATTAAGTCAATTAGTAGTGAGGTTAGAACTTATGGGTTGATGTTGACCAAACCATTTGACGTACTTCAAAGATAGAAGTAGACTTAATAAGTTTGGTTCCTCATAATTGTCAAGATATGGTTATTAGACAAGGATGGTGACCCCAATTCCCATGCCTAGCCAAGAGTTGCTTTTATAATTCCTATTTGAAAACCCAAAATTCTTAATTACTTGCCTTAGATACAGTTGCTTGTTTACTTTAGAATAGAATTATATTGGGTGTTACTTGTTAGTTTGGAGTTGCTCATGTCTTGCTTAGTTGTTTGAATTAATTTTTTGCATTTTAAAGATTGCTTGCTTGTTAAGATTCCCACTTTATTTTCTTGCTCATGACTTGCAACCCTAGAATTCTAACCAATATTGAAGCACATGTTTGCTCATTCCTTGTGAGACGACCCAAGGTTTGAATACTTCGGTTATTTCTATTGGGGTTGAACTTGTGACAACCAAATCCCTCTCTAAATTTGATCCTCGAGGCTTGTGGTTGGTAGAGCTATACTTGCAACGCAACTTTATCGAGAAAATCTTTACCGACATAGTCCACGAGCGCAACTATCAAATTTTTGGCGCCGTTGCTGGGGAATGGTTGCAACATATGTCTTGATATTGGTTATGTGAATATGTGAATATTGTAGATAGTTTAATTGCTTTCAATACTTAGCTATAGTTTAGATTTCTTTTACATTTGTGTTATGACTCTCAAGTTTGATGACTTGGTCTCAACTGAATTCTAGCTTAGCCGATTTTGATCCTGAGATTGAAAAAACTTTGTTACATACTCGACAAGCTAGACGGCGGTTGGACTATACGGCTAGTACTTCAGCCTCTCTTGAGGAACATACCGAATCACTAGGCGGTACCGAGAGTGACTTGAAGTCCGCTACTTCCTATTCTTCTGTTGGCACTAATAATACATCTTTACATCCTACAGGTGAGCCACACATGGCGGAGCCATGACGGATCACTTTGCATGAGCAAGGAGCTCCGAACATCATACTTCAACCGTTGCAAGCAAGGTATCCTAACCTTGATCCAAACTTTCAATTGAAGAGTAGCTTGATAAATCTACTTCCTAAGTATCATGGGTTGCCGGGTCAAGACCCCATCCGACATCTAAAAGATTTTCAAGTTGCTTGTTCTACGGCTCAAAGGCATGGAGCCGATAAGGTGGCTATCATGGTTTTTTCCTTCCCTTTTTCTCTTGAAGGGCAAGCAAAGACATGGTTTTATTTGCTACCGGATGAGATTGTGACTAATTGGGATTTCTTGAGAAGAGAGTTTCTATATAAATTCTTCCCACCGGAAAAGACCGACTACATTCGGAAGGAGATTTCGGGCATAATACAAAGAGACCAAGAGAGTTTGTATGAGTATTGGTCTCGGTTCAAGAGGCTATTAGAATCTTGTCCACACCATGGGATGAACACTCACTTGCTCATTAGCTACTTCACCGGAGGTCTTTGTGTGGAAGATAGAAGATTGCTTACCACCTCTAGCGGTGGTTCCCTTTCGAAAAACAAGACGGAGGGAGAAGCTTGGAATTTGATAAAGGATGTTGCCGAGGCTACGCAACATACAAGGGTGCAAAGTAATCCTCCCAAGGGTGTGGTAGAACCATCCCCTTCCGAATCAAGTCTAACCAAAGCACCTGGAGATATGACTACCATCCTTACCCAAATACAAAAGGATAAAAAGGAATACTACTCCATCCAAGCCATCCAAGCCCCACCTCCGGTTGCTCAATTTGAAGGCCCTCCTAGGATTTGTGGTTTGTGCTCTAGCACCACACATTACACCGATCAATGCCATCAAATTCAAGAAGAACATGCTCTTGTAGTAGCCAATGTGAATTACAACAACCGTCCACCTTACCCTTCTCAAGGCCAAAACAATTACCCTCAAGATGGTAATCAACATCAAGGGTGGAGAGATAATGCACAAGGAAGCAATCAAAACCAAAGATGGAACAACTCTTCTTCTCATCACAACAACAACCAATCTTCATCCCAATACCACCATAACAACACCAACAACCAATCCAACCAAGGCCACTCCAACCAAAACCAAAACAACTACACCAAGTACCATGCACCACACCATAGACAACAATCCAATCAAACTCCTCCATCTTCCAACAATCAAGTTGATGAGCTTAGAGCTGCCATGGAGAAAAGAGATGAGAGCAACAAGGCTCAATTTGATGCCTTGGGCGCTCAATTGGCTAACCTCACCAACATGCTTTCAAAGATGACCATGCCAAACCAACCATCAACTCCCAACAACAACACCAACCAAACCTCAAGCTCTTCTAACCTTCCATCCCAACCCCAACCAAACCCAAAGGACGGTCTCAATGCCATCACTCTACGGTTGGGGACTACGTTGGAGGAGATACCTCCAAGGGTCATGGGAGACATTCATGAAGAAGAAGTGGTTGTTGAAGCTCCACATGAAGAAGAGGTGGTAGACAAAAGGCATGAGGAAGAAGGAGTAAATCTCAAGGAACCCAAGAGGAAAGCTATAGTGGAAGAGTCCATTCCTATTCCATTCCCTTCCATGGTGAAGAAGGCAAAGAAAACACCAGAGTTTGATTTGAACATGCTTCAAGTGTTCAAGATGGTTGAGGTAACCATACCCCTTCTTGATGCTATTCAACAAATTCCAAAGTATACAAAATTTTTGAAAGACTTGTGTACACACAAAGATAAGATAGGAGAATTGGAGATATTATCCTTGGATAGTTCAATTTCTTCCTTGATGGAACCTATTCCAAAGAAATGTGGTGACCCTGGACCTTGTTTGGTGTCTTGTTGTATTGGTGGACGCACTTTTCATGATTGTATGTGTGACTTGGGAGCTTGTGTAAGTATCATGCCACTTTCTATCTATGTGCGGTTCAATTTAGCTCCATTAAAGAAGTCGGCGACGAGGTTTGCCTTAGCTGATAAAAGTGTGATCACGGTGATGGGAATAGCGGAAGATGTACTTGTGGCAATCAAGGATTTGGTTTTTCCGGTTGACTTTTACATCCTTGAAATGCCTCCAACAGAAAATAGAAACTCCTCTTCCGTTCTTCTTGGTAGACCCTTCCTCAAGACCTCTAAATTCAAGTCAGATGCCTTCACCGGCACATATTCCTTTGAGGTTGGAGACAAGACTATCAGGTTCAATTTAGAAGAAGCCATGAAACATCCTCTCGAAGAACATTCTGTGCTCCGATGTGATGTAATTGATGAAGTGGTAGCAGAAGTGCAAGAAAAAGACCACAACAAGTTGTGCTACCCTATTGTTGAAGAGGCGAATGACCAAGAGGATGAACATGAAAAAGTTGTCAAGAATGAACTTCGTGAGCTTGATGAAAAAGAACCTTAGCTAGAGGTAAAAAGTGAACTGAAGCCCCTTCCATCTCTTTTGAAGTATGCTTTCTTAGAGGACAATCAAAGGTTTCCGGTCATTATTGCTAGTGAGCTTTCAAGTGAAGAAGAAGAAAAGCTCCTAGATGTTCTAAGAAAGTACAAGAAAGCAATAGGATGGAGCCTAGCAGATATTGTGGGAATTGACCCCCGCAAGTGCATGCATAGGATATTTCTCCAAGATGGAGCTAGGCCGGTTAGGCAACCGCAAAGGAGGCTCAACCCGACCATCCTCGATGTAGTGAAGAAAGAGGTCACCAGATTACTGGATGCGGACATCATATACCCAATCTCCGACAGTGAGTGGGTGAGCCCGGTCCAGGTTGTTCCCAAGAAGTCGGGCATCACAACGGTCAAGAAGGACGACGGTGAAATGGTAACTAAAAGAGTACAAAATGCGTGGCGAGTGTGTATTGATTACAGAAGATTGAACGCCGCTACACGGAAGGACCATTACCCCTTGCCCTTCATCGATCAGATGTTAGATCGTTTGGCCGGTAAATCTCACTACTACTTTCTTGATGGATTTACTGGCTACTTCCAGATTCATATTGCTCCTAAAGATCAGGAGAAGACCACGTTTACTTGTCCGTTTGGCACCTTTGCCTATAAAAGGATGCCATTTGGACTATGTAATGCACCCGCTACTTTTCAGTGGTGCATGACGAGTGTCTTCTCCAATCTAATAGAGAATTGTCTGGAAGTCTTTATGGATGACTTCAGCGTTTATGGTACTTCATTTGACTGCTGCTTAGAGAACTTGGCCAAGGTCCTAGCTAGATGTGTTGACACTAACCTTGTCGTAAATTTTAAAAAATTTCACTTCATGGTACGACAAGGTATAGTGTTAGGACATGTAGTATCTCATGAGGGCATTTCTGTAGACCCGGCCAAGGTCGATGTTATCACCACTTTACCTCACCCCTCATCTGTGAGGGAGGTTCGCTCGTTTTTAGGACATGAAGGATTCTATAGGCGCTTTATCAAAGATTTCAGCAAGATTGCTTTGCCATTGTCGCACCTACTCCAAAAAGATGTGGATTTTGAGTTTAATAGTGAATGTGTGAAAGCTTTTGAAGAGCTAAGGAGAGTTCTTACCACGACACCGATTGTGCGAGGCCCCAACTGGACGTTGCCATTTGAGATAATGTGCGATGCGTCAAACCATGCTGTAGGTGCAGCGCTTGCACAGCGTGATGGTAAACTCCCTTATGTCATTCTTACTCTTTTAAAACACTAGATGCAGCACAATCCAACTATACCACTACTGAAAAAGAACTCTTAGCTATTGTTCATGCTTTAGATAAATTCAGATCTTATTTGCTAGGATCAAAGATAGTGGTATACACGGATCATGCAGTTTTAAAGTACTTATTGACAAAGAATGAGTCAAAGCCTAGACTCATACGTTGGATCTTGCTTTTGCAAGAATTCGACATTGAGATTAGGGACCGGAGTGGATCTCAAAACCTGGTTGTGGATCATTTAAGCAGTATTGAGAATTTAAAATTTGATCCATTTCCGATCAATGACTCATTCCCATTGGATAGTTTGCATGCTGTATCGGATAGCTTTCCTTGGTTTGCCCCAATGGCGAACTATTTGGTTGCAAAAATCTTCCCTCCCAACTTTTCGAAAAACCAAAGGAACAAGTTGAGGAGTGATTCCAAATACTATATTTGGGATGACCCTCACTTGTGGAAGAGGGGCGTGGACCAAGTAATTCGAAGATGTGTCCCGGAGTCCGAAATCCAACCAATTCTTGAAGCTTGCCATTCGTCCGAATGTGGCGGCCACTTTGGCCCACAAAGGACCGCTAAAAAGGTGTTGGATTGTGGATTTTGTGGCCAACCTTGTTCAAGGATGCTAACCGATTATGTGTGTCTTGTCATCAGTGTCAGAAGTCGGGAAACACATCCCAAATGGATGAAATGCCTCAGCAACCTATTTTATTCTGCGAGATATTTGATGTATGGGGCATTGACTTTATGGGACCATTTTCCTACTCTAGTGGGTATCTGTATATTCTGTTAGCGGTTGACTACATGTCAAAGTGGGTGGAGGCCATACCTACCCGCCTTGACGACGCCAATACCGTTGTTTCTTTTATTAGGAATCACATTGTATGCCGTTATGGGTCGCCACGAGCAATCATGAGCGACCAAGGATCCCACTTTTGTAACAGGAAGGTAGAAGCATTGCTCAAGTGCTACAGAGTGTCGCATAAGGTTGCTACTGCTTATCATCCGCAAACAAATAGACAAGCGGAAGTGTCCAACCGAAAAATTAAGAGAATTTTGGAGAAAGTGGTCAATCCACAAAGAAAGGATTGGAGCCTCCGGTTAGGAGATGCACTATTGGCGTATAGAACGGCCTACAAGACCCCGATAGGGATGAGTCCCTTCCGAATCATCTATGGTAAGGCATGCCACCTTCCGGTGGAGATTGAGCATCGAGCCTATTGGGCAGTAAAGCAGTGCAACATGGATTTAGCCAAGGCGGGTGAAGCCAGAAAGTTACAACTAGAGGAGCTTGAGTGTTTGAGGAACGAGTCATATGAGAATGCCCGGATTTACAAGGAAAAGACTAAAGCATTCAATGACCATCACATCCGGAAGAAGGACTTTCAAGAAGGTGATGAGGTCCTTCTCTACAACTCAAGGCTTCGATTCATGCCTGGCAAGCTCCGCTCTAGATGGGAAGGACCTTTCAAGGTGAAGGAGATAAAGCCCTATGGAGTGGTGGAGTTGTTTGATCCCAAAATTAAAGCAACTTTCAAGGTGAATGGACATAGAGTGAAGAAGTATCATGGCTACAAGCCCCCAAAAGAGCTAGAGGTGTACCTATTGGAGGATGCATCGAGGAGAGAGGAAGCTTAAGAAAAGGACCGTCCAACTTAAGGACGTTAAAGAAAAGTGCTTGGTGGGAGGCACCCCACCGTGGTAAGATCTTCCTTGTTTATACCATTTAGTTTGTAACCCTAAATTCTTGTGATTTTGTGAATTCTTGATGATTGATTGATTGCATAGGAATGCTAGTTTTGTTCTTCTTGTGAATAGATAGGATGTTCATATAGTTTTCATCATTTGGTATGGATGAATTGTTGAAGTAGGGAGAATGGTATGTTTTGGATAGTGCATGAAATTGTGAAGTATTCTCCTTGACTACTAGCTTAAACACCTACCAAGAATGTGTTAGAATAGGTTTTGTTATGTTAAAAAAAAGAGAGAAGAGAAAAAGGAAAAATGGGCACTGACGTGCCAGCGCACCGTGCGCGCGCGCGCCGGTGGTGCATTTCCTACTCTTGGGCCAAATACCCGAGAGTTATGCCCACTTCGTGCCCAAATCGCGCCAGGCACTCATGCGTCTGCGTACTTGCCGCCTGCGCACACCATTGCAAATCACCCATCGATGCGCAAGTGCACTGTGCGGGCGCGCGCCGATGGCAATATCTGCACTCTCTGGTACAAAATCCAAAGAGTTGTGCCACATTTGGGCCAATCTTGTGCCAGAACTGACGCGTCTGCACGTTGTGTGCATCAGCGCCAGTCGCAAAATCCTTCAGGCATGTGTCCGCGCAAGGCGTGCGTCCGCGCGCCTGCGTCACTCACCAACTCTGGTACAAAATCCAGAGACTTATGCCCACTTTGTACCAGTTCTGTGCCAAGGGCGCAACTGACCTCGCGCGTGCGCACCATTGACGCATCCGCGTCCCTCGCCCAAAACCTCACCGACGCGCCAGTGCACTGTGCACGCGCGCGCCGGTTGGCGAATCAGTTTTAAAGCTTCGCGCCTTGCTCTGTTTCCCTTTCTCACCCCCTTTCATATTTTCTTTCTCTCTTCTTCCTTCTCCATCACCTCTCCTTTCTTCTTCTCCTCCCACAACCCACCACCACCGTCTCCGGCCACTCACCGGCGACAACCACCTCTTCCGGTGGCACTACATCTCTCCTATTCCTTTCTCATCTTCACAAAAGAAAATTCAACCTTGTTCTTTTACACTTCTCAACGTTATACTTCTTCCATTTCTTTTCTTTCATTTTCTTTACATTATTTCATCCTTTAGCTAGACTCTTTTTGTTGCTTTACTTAGTTTTTCTTTTAATTGCATGATTATATTACTCACTTTTGCTTGCTTATTTTTCCTTTTTCCTCATTTTTCCATTGATATTGAATTTGAGCTTAAATTGCTTTACTAGATCTTTTGTTATTTTTCCCTTATCTTTGTCAATATGTGATGTTTATGTGATGATTGATGTTTCAATTTGGGCTTTGAATTGATTGAGTATCTCATACTTGTTCTTCGCTTAATAATTGCACACCAAGTGTTCGAGGAAATGCATCAATGCCATTTTGGTTCCTTTTAATAATGTACTTTCAATTGGATGCTTCCCCTCATTCACTTGTTGTCTTCTATACGCATTGAACCCGCTTTGCTTTTGATTAAATACTCATTGAACATGACTTGCTCTTTGTTATGGATGCTTGAGTCTATACTTCTCATACCATTTTGCATGCCTCACTTCATCTTGCTTCCCATGTCAAGTGTTGTGACCCATGCTTTACTATCCTTTCACTTGCATGCTTTTTTTTTTGTTAAGATAATTCTTTGGGTTTAATGTTTTCTTATTTCCCTTCCCTTCTCAGGATGGCCACCAATAAAGGCAAGGAGAAAGCTCCAAGGAAACCGGCCGCAAGGAGGGCACCCCAAAGATCAACTTCTAAGGCGCACTCTTCATTAGGAGCCAAACCCCTATCCAAGAAGGCTAAGATACCCGCTCCTATTGATGAGAAAGAAAAGAGCAAACCGGCAAAAGATTCTTCAAGGTTCCCTAACTGCTTCTGTGAACTTATGTTCCCTTCCATAACTATGAGGAACTATCATCCTGAGCATCTACTTGCTCCGCCGGACAAGGTTTCTCCTTATATTCTACCCCGCATTGAACAGCGAGGATGGGAGTTTCTTTTAAGGAAACCAAGGGAGATCAACCTCTCTTGGGTAGAAGAATTCTACACGAACTACCTTCTCTCCTCCCTTCAATCGGTATACATGCACCGGAAGCAAGTCTCGGTTTCAGAAGAGGCTATTCAGCAAGTGCTTAATGTCCTACCGGTACCGAATAACATGGATGGCTACCAAGAAGTCTTACGTCAGTGAGAGAAGTTTGGATTTGATTGGGACTCGATCCTCCAAGTCATTGCTGAGCCGGAGACATTTTGGACCCAAGGTTGACTCCGGATGAGGCCCAAAAGCATTGACGCTCGCTTCCTCACTGTAGAAGCTAGAGCTTGGGCCCAGATCCTATCCCACTATGTGCTACCTAGCACCCATAAGTCGTCCTTCACGGCAGATCTCGCCTTTCTTGTTTGGTATGTTCTCACGGAGAGGCCGGTGAACACTCCGTTTCTTGTCAAGCAAGCGATGAGTCAAGTTCACGCCCGGGGTAATTTGCCATTTCCAGCATTGGTATCTGATTTGGTTGCTGCTGCAGGTGTTCCTTGGGAAGCCAAGGACAGGAAGATTATAGTTCCGGCTAAGGGTGATGTGGTCCCAAGCGAAAAATACTTACATCTTCCCATGAACAACCCAAGCCTTGACATAGCCCTTCCATCTACTATCCCTTCCACTTCATCATCACCACCACGGCAAAGATCAACACTTCAAATGATAGAAGATCTACACCGGAAGCTTGATAGAGATGAGCGGCGCAATCAACGCCGATACACTTACATCAAGAAGCTTCTGCGTTGTGTTACCCCTAGCATGGAGGAACCTAAAATATTCACATCCACCTCAAACCCAAGTGATGGGAGCTCTGAAGGAGAGGATAGTGACGGTTCCGGTCCCGACTGCCCTTTGCGCATTGTTCGTAACACGGAGGACCGTGCTAATTTTTAAGTGTGGGGAGGTCGTTCGACCGATCTCCATGGGTAACAATCTCTTCCTTTCAATACCCATGGATTTATCTTTTGCTTAGTAGTTAGTACATTGCATGTGTAGTTAGTTTTGCTTGTAAATACTCATTGCATGATAGCTAGTTTCTATATAGTTGCTTGGTCAAAACAATAACTTCTTCCCCAAGAAACTGTATTTTGGGGTACCCTACCAATTTTTGAAAAAAAAAATTTTGCAGCAAACTTGCTTTAAGAATGTATTTTGGAACATAGTGATTGAGCTAAGAACACAAGCATGTAAGTTTTGAGCCTATTGCATGGTTACATCTTCTAACCATTAATTCCCATTCTTGTGTGCATATATCTCTCTCTCTATGATTGTGATCCTTGCTTTGTCTGATTCTATATGTCCATTACTTTGTGTATGAATGCATTTACATGATTGAGGCCATCAATTCAATAGTCACTTTTCCCAAATGGCCTTAACCTTTTATCTACCATTGCTAACCAATTCTGAGCCCATGATAAACCCTTTTTGTTCTTAAATAGAGCACATCAACAACCCTAAGTGAAAAACCATGAATGTTCCTAAATTTGGATCCTTGATTAGCTTAGGTAAGTTAGGATGTGGGTCATTCAATTAGAAGGGTATACTTGGGAAATTTGGGTAGATATATAGGTGTATAATTGTAGTATAATTGAAATTCTAGGATTTGGGAACATGCTCATTTATTGAGTGATTGAACTATATACATTGAAACTTTTGTACACAAGACCCCAAGAAAAGGGATCATAAAAAAAATAAAAAAAAAGGGACAAAGCAACCCCAAGACAAGGTAATGAAAAAAACAATGCATATGGAATGTGAATTAAAAAGAATGCCTGAGTATGCAAAAAAGTGAAACTCAAGGGTAGCTAGGTAATATATTATAGTTGTATAGGTTGTTCTATGTGTCTAGTGGGATCCTATGTTAATCAAGGACTCAAATTTTAAGCTCACTTGGCCATATACATCCTTACCTTCACCCTAGCCCCATTACAACCCATGAATAAGACCTCATGATACTTGTAAGCATGCATTAAGTGATTGTTGATTGTTAGATAAAAGACAAATCTTGGAAAGCATGATTAGGAGAGGATTGAGCGACGAACCCTATACACTTGAGCGAATAGAGCGGATACACTTCCGGTGAGGGTTCGATGCTCAATTCTTTGTTCCCGGCTTTCACAAACGTTCATCTAGCAAGTTATATGCATCTCTTAGTGATGTTCAATTTGGTAAGGCTCATGAGTTACATACTATTTTCACCCCATATGTTCACATGTGTTCTTGCAGGATAGATTTACCCTTGACCAAGTAGGTAGATGATTTTACATTAGTTGCATGCATCCACTTAGGTAGTTTGCATTTCATAAACCCTTTCTCACCATGATCTTTGGTATTTTTATTTTAAGCATGAGGACATGCTTGGTTTAAGTGTGGGGAGATTTGATAAACCCCAATTTTGTGGTTTATATTGTGTAGAATTTGCGGGATTTTGTCAATATTTCTCACACTTATTCACAAGAAATGCATGATTTTGTGTTCACTTCCTAATATTGCTCCATGATGAAAAACATGCTTGTTTTGCTTTAAAATTGCCATATTTTAATCCCCTTCTATTGCAATTCGATGCCGTGATGTATTTGTTGAGTGATTTTAGGAATTATAGGGTAGGAATGGCCTAGAAGAGAGAAAGAAAGCATGTACAAAAGGGAGGAACATGAAGATTTGAATTTTTGGGAAAAGCAGCATTGGCGCGCACGCGCACACATGGATGAGAATGGCTGGAAGCGGCACGCAAGGATGGACGCATCCGCGTGGACCAGAAGATTCCTATCGATGCACACGCACACTTGGCGCGCACGCGTGGATCACAAAAGCGATCGGCGCGCACGCACGCATGTCGCGCACGCGCGGGAAGCTGCACGTGACCTCATTAAAAAAAATCGTGCCTGGTGACTTCTGAGGCTCATCAGGCCCAAATTCAAGCTATTTCTGCATGGAAATGACCCAAGGATGCAAGGGGGAAGTGGGGGATCATTCATTTTACACTAAGACACAATTTTAGCTAGTTTTTGGTTCTTTGTTCTTCTAGAGAGAGAAATCCTTGTTCCTCTCTAGATCTAGTTTTAATTTGATCTTCCCTTGTCGAATTGTGAATTGGATCTTGTTAATTACTAGTTTTAATTGTTCAATTTGAATTCCTTGGTATAATTTTGCTTAGATCTTGTGTTAGTTTTATGAATTCTTGTCAATTGTCATTTTATACCCATTTCATGAATGTTGTGAATCCTGACTTGTTGATGTTAATTTGATGATTTCTATGATTAATTGTGTTGTTTGGATGATTGTATGTTGATAATTGTTAGTGGGTACTTGTTAATTTCAATTTAATTGCAATTTGAACATGACTTTTATTAATGCTTACCAAGTGTTTGATGAATTGTTTACCTTGATTATGGAGTAGTTCTTTTCACTCTTGGCCTAGGCTAAGGGGATTGGGTAAACTTGAGTCATTGGGTCTAATAGATTTGATGATTTGGGAGCCCTTAGTGGTCAATTTGATAACCATTGACACTAACCTTCTATTAAGTCAATTAGTAGTGAGGTTAGAACTTATGGATTGTTGTTGACCAAACCATTTGACATACTTCAAAGATAGAAGTAGACTTAATGAGTTTGGTTCCTCATAATTGTCAAGATATGGTTATTAGACAAGGATGGTGACCTCAATTCCCATGCCTAGCCAAGAGTTACTTTTATCATTCCTATTTGAAAACCCAAAATTCTTAATTACTTGCCTTAGTTACAGTTGCTTGTTTAGTTTAGAATAGAATTATATTGGGTGTTACTTGTTAGTTTGGAATTGCTCATGTCTTGCTTAGTTGTTTGAATTAATTTCTTGCATTTTAAAGATTGCTTACTTGTTAAGATTCCCATTTTATTTTCTTGCTCATGACTTACAACCCCGGAATTCTAACCAATATTGAAGCACATGTTTGCCCATTCCTTGTGAGACGACCCGAGGTTTGAATACTTCAGTTATTTCTATTGGGGTTGAACTTGTGACAACCAAATCCCTCTCTAAATTTGATCCTCGAGGCTTGTTGTTGGTAGAGCTATACTTGCAACGCAACTTTATCGAGAAAATCTTTACCGACATAGTCCACGAGCGCAACTATCACCTTCTAAGTGTTTGATAAAATGCTTAGTTAGATTTTAGAGTAGATTTTAGTGCTCTTGGCTTGGGAAGGTAACTTAGGAACTCTTGAGTTGCTAATGTCCAAGTGATTGACGATTGGGAGCCATTAACTCTAGATCTCACTAATTGAATTGGTGGAGAACTAGGACTTATGGACTTGGATTGACATAGCTCATTTGACTTTCCTTTATTAGTTAGAGGATGACTTAATGGGGTTGATCCTTGCCAATTCTCATGTTGTGGTTAGTGATTAGGATAGAGATCCTTGACCACCAAACCTTGCCAAGACCTTTTTAGCCATTAGTTTACTTTCTTTGTCATTTATATTTCATGTCTCTTATCAAAATCCCAAAAATACCTCATAACCAATAACAAGGCACTTTATTGTAATTCCTAGGGAGAACGACCCGAGGTTCAATACTTCGGTTTATAAATTTAGGGGTTTGTTACTTGTGACAAATACAATTTTTGTATGAAAGGACTATAGAAACTATATTTCAACGAGATTTCATTTGAGAATTCTAAACCACACAAAAGTCCAATCATCACGCGTACGCATCGCTTACGCGTACGCGTCACTGCCAGCTTCTAAATTCCTCATTTTCTTGTATTCCTTCCACTTTTGCATGCTTCCTTTCTATCCTCTAAGCCATTCCTGCCCTATAAATCCTGAAAACACTCAGCACACACATCACGGCATCGAATGGTAATAAGAGAGGATTAAAATTAGCAAATTTAAGGCCAAAGAAGTATGTTTTCAATCACAGCACAAAATCAGGAAGGAAAATGTAAAACATGCAATTTACATGAATAAGTGTGAGAATAATGGGTAAAATCTACTAAAATAAGCACAAGATAAACCGTAAAATAGCGGTTTATCACTAATCCCTTTGATGAAACCAATTCAATCCCTTCTAAGACCAAACATAAGTTTGGTGTTGGATGTACACCATCCACAAAGAAGGAAGGCCCCAAAAGGAAGATACCTCGGGGCTGAAAAAACAAAAATATCCCTACTAAAAGCTTTTCACCATGGAAAATGGTGGTATTCACTTGTCTCATCATGGTATTCACCATGGAAAAGAGAAGTGACAAAAAGGGACACCAGCATATTGCTACAAGCCCAACCCTGCCTTAGGCAGTGAACAAGATCCTGTCTCTTGAGCGTATTATGCTATTCCATGAGAGCACAAGAAGGAAGCTCTCAGTAAGGAGTAAGGATTTATTCCTCTATCACTATCTTCCTCCTTGAAAGGAGCTGTCCATCAAGCTAATGACATTAAAGAAGCACTTGTTGGGAGGCAACCCAACCCTAATTAGTTATTTCTATTTCTTTTAATTTGTTTTTTTTAGTTATTTTTTTAGGTTCATGATCATGTACAGTTGTCAAAACAGAGACAGAAATATTCAGTAGTGAAAACAGAACACTCTAGATGAAGTGTTACTGGCATTGAACGCTAGCCATGGAGCAAAGGCTGGGCGCTCAATGCCCAAAATGGTAGAAGACCTGGCGTTGAACGCCAGCAAGGAGGTCCCTCTTGGGCGTTCAATGCCCTAAAAGGGGGAGGCAGCTGGCGTTGAACGCCAGCTATGGTGCACAAGCTGGGCGTTCAACGCCTATAAGGAAGGCAGAAAATTTGAATTCCCTAGCCTCTCAAAACCAGTAGGTCCCACTGAAGCTCCACCTACCCCCACCTTCTTCTACCCTATTCTTCCCCATTGTTCATATTTTCTCAAGGATGAACAAAACTCTTAAGTTTGGTGTTGCAAAAGCTTTGCTTTTTTACTTTTACCACTCCTAAGTATGGCACCAAAGACTGGTGAAATCTTAAGAAATAGGAAGGGAGAGGCATTTGCCCCTACAAGAAGAGGCTGGAGCAAACTAGAGAGCATGCACATGAGCCTGTGCAGCCGCCTCAACAAAGACTAAAGAGTGACATTGAAGAGATCAAGCACTAAATTGGATCCTCAAGGAGGAGTAATAGCCGCCACCATTAAAGGTGGATTCGTTCTCTTAATCTCCTTTTCTTATGTTATTTTTTTGTTTTCTGTTATGTTTTACTGTCTGTTCTCTTTCTCTTGTTGCATGATCATTTACATTTATGTCTTAAGGCTATAAAATGTTCCATATATCTCTCACCTTGCTTAAAAAAATTATTTGAAAAGAACTGAGAGATACATGAATTTCAAGTTTAAAATAAGACTAGTTCAATTATTTTGATATGGTGGCATTGCTTTTGTTTTCTGAATGTATGAATAAACAGTGCATATTTGAAGTTGAAATTTTAGAATGTTGGCTCTTGAAAGAATGATGAAAAAGAAAAAGTATTATTGGTAATCTAAAAAATCCAAAAATTGATTCTTTAAGCAAGAGAAAGCAACAAAAAGAAAAAGAAAAAGCATGTTGCAAAAGAAAAAAATTAATATATGCATGCAAAGAAAAAAAGAGAAAATAGAGAAAAAAATAAAGAAAAAAATCCATTACTGCCCAAAAATGCAGGAAAAGGATCCAAGGCTTTGAGCATCAATGGATAGGAGGACCTAAAGGAATAAAATCCTGGCCTAAGCGGCTCAACCAAGCTGTCCCTAACCATGTGCTTGTGGTGTGAAGGTGTCAAGTGAAAAGCTTGAGACTGAGCAGTTAAAGTCGTGATCCAAAGCAAAAAGAGTGTGCTTAAGAACTCTTGACACCTCTATCTGAGGATTCTAGCAAAGTTGAATCACAATCCGAAAGGGTTCACCCAGTTAAAGTGTATGTGGCATTTATGTATCCGGTGGTAATACTAGAAAACAAAGTGCTTAGGATCACGGCCAAGACACTGAAAGTTGTGTTCAAGAATAAAAAAGAACTGAAGTAGGAGAGTCAATAATATCATGCAAATTCTAAGTTCCTAAAGAGACCAATATTTCTGAGTTTCAATGGATAGTGAGATGCCAAAACTATTCAGAAGCAAAAAGCTACTAAGTCCCGCTCATCTAATTGTAACTGAGCTTCATTGAAAACTTTGAGATTTATTGTATCTTACTCTTCTTTTTATCCTACTATGTTTTTTAGTTGCTTGGGGACAAGTAACAGTTTAAGTTTGGTGTTGTGATGAGCGGATATTTAATATGTTTTTTGGCATCATTTTCATATAGTTTTTAACCTGTTTTGTTTAGTTTTTATTATATTTTCATATGTTTTAGTGCAAAATTCAAATTTTCGGATTCTACTTTGAGTTTGTGGGGTTTTGTACAATTTCAGGTATTTTCTGGCTGAAATTGAGGAGCTGGAGCAAAAGTTAGCAGAAGTCTGATTCAGAGACAGAGAAAGCACTGCAGATGCTGTCCGAATCTGACCTCCCTGCACTCGGAAGAGCTTTTCTAGAGCTACAAAAGTCCAAATGAAAAGTTCTTAATGGCAATGGAAATCAGACTTATAGAGCATTCTAGCAATATATAATAGTCCAAAACTGGTGTCCAACGCCAGCCTCCTGCCCCCTTCTAGGCGTCCAGCGCCCAAGGAGAAGAGACCAATGTCCAAACGCCCAAAGAGGACCCCTTAGCCAGTGTTCAATGCCCTAGAGGCCTCATAGCACGTAGATTTCATCAAAGCTCAGCCCAAAAACTCACCAAGTGGGCCCCAGAAGTAGATTTTAGCATTAAAAGACTGTTTTACCCTTTCTTATGTAATCCTTAGTCATTCGCTTAATATTTAAAGAACTTTTACACCTCTCATTAAGAGAGATCAGCCATATTTCATTTTTCACATTATATTCTCTATCAGTATGAGTTTCTAAACCTCCTAGGTTGAGGAGAGGAGCCCTGCTGAGTTTTATAGATTAATAAAAGTACTACTGTTCTTTCTCAATTCATGTTAGATTCTCTATTCTAAGATGTATCTTCGTTCTTCATCAATATGAATGCATTGAATTGGCATAAGGTTATCATGTTCTACATGGGTTCAGAGTGAGTCTTTCATCGGACAATGATGAACCACCAGCTTGATTATACATCTCTTAGACGGCTAATCCACGACTTCGTTGGGGACTTCTCGAGACACCAGTTTAGCTGAAGTACGAGGAGATTAGGGTCTTTGTGGTAGAGGCTAGAACCAAAGGTGCAGCATCCTCTGATCCGGAAGATTCGACCTTGTTTGTGGCGTTTTGAGTAGGATCATCAAAGAAAATGAACTACAGGAGCTTCACCTTCAATCAGACTGGATCCGCACTAACCCTAGGGTTCAGATCTGGAGGAGTATTGGCGGCTGCTCAACCCAGAGTCAATCACATACAGCCTGCCATAGAAGAAATCATTTACAATTGAAGAAAACAGTAAGACTAGAGTTAATCCAGAAGGACAAAGCATCTCCAATCCTTAACCATCTTCTTATCATTGTAAACATATAAACCTAGTTCAGATCTCACAAATCGAACAACTCTTCTATCCGCCTGACTAAGACCTGCAAGATAATTGATAAACCATTATTTTATGGTTTACATTGTGTTTAATTGTATGGTTTTATCAAATCTTTACCCACTTATTCATTAAATTAGCATGTATTTACAACTCCTTCCCAAAATTACTCCATGGTTGAAAATAAGCTTCCTAGAGACTCCTTTATTCCATTCGATGCCATGATTCGTGTGTTAAGTGTTTCAGGCTTTATAGGGCATGACTGACTTGGAAATTGGAGAGGAGGCTTGCAAAAATGGAAGGAACACAAGAAATCAAGGAGATGACCAGCGAGAAGTGACGCGGACGCATGGCTCACGCGACCGCGCGAAATAAAGGAAATTGCAGTGATGCGCTCGCGTGCCTGATGCGAACGCATGGATTGTAAACTGCACAAGTGACGCGAATGCGTGGACGACGCGCACGCGTGGCAAGGCAAAATGCTGGATGACGCGAACGCGTGGATAACGCGATCGCGTGACGTGCGAGATCTGTTGAATCTGCAGAATTCGCTGAGGGCAATTTTGGGCCCTGTTTTGACCTAGTTTTCGGCCAAAAAAAGCATATTAGAGCCAGGGAACATGCAGAGACCAGAGGACAACATTCATTCCACATAATTTTAGTTTTAGATCTGATTTTACTCCTCCTCTAGGTTTTCTCTCTACACGTTCATAGTTCTTAGGATTTTGATTTTACTGCTTTTTGGATTGGGATATTGAGAAGAGTTATTACCTCTGTTAAGACTTCATCATTTTAGGTTGTTTCCTTACTTGTCACTTACTCTTTCATATCCTTAATTTATTCAGAGTTACTGTTGGATTATTTTTAGAATTTATTAATACAAAAACTATTTTTATTTTTAATTGATCCTTTTGATTACTATTCATCATGTCTTTACATTATTTCCCTTTCTTGTTTCGTGAATTTTACATTCATAATGAGCGAGTAGTTCCATAACTTGATTGGGAGTTGGTTGAAATGAGGACCTTGAGTTGGAATGCTCAAGAGTAAAATTATAATTGGGTTTAGCGTTGGGTCGCCATCTAGTCACTGACACTAATCCTTCCAAGGGAGAGGATTAGAACTTGTGAGTAGAAACTGACTTCCAACTTGCTTAACTTTCCTTTATCCGGTAAGGGATAACTGAGCAGACAACCTCAATTATCAATTGATCTTGGAGAACTCCAACAAGGATAGGCCTTCCGACTAATCTACTCCCGGTCAGGTTTTTATTTAAATTACATAAATTCTCTGATTTAATTTCCTGTCTACCAAACTCAAACCATTTCGAAAACACCTGATTAATAAAATAGCACATCTTTCTGCAACTCGTTGGGAGACGACCTGGGATTCATACTCCCAGTATTTTAATTCTAATTTTGTGACAACCCTTCTAAATTGATAAGCGGATTTTTGTTGGTTAAGAACTGTACTTGCAACGTATCTCTTATAATATTTTCTTAACTCGCCAATTTCTGCCACGTCAATAATCATAGCTTGCTTCAAACCACAATCCTCGTGGGATCGACCCTGACTCGCTCAGGTATTACTTGGACGACCCAGTGCACTTGCTGGTTCAGTGTATGAAGTGTGGGGATTTGTGCACTCGTGGACACTAACATGGAGCAAGGCAAGGAGGAGGACGTTAGTGGCAACATTGGTGCCAGTAACGTGATCGAAGAGGAGCTCAAGGAAGAAAGAGCCACATTAGTGGCCACATTAATGCCACTAACGTGGGCATTAACGTGGAAGAGGGGTAGCTTGTGATGTAATGGTGACGTTAATGCCACTAACGTCCTCGATGGGTTAAAAGCAAAGTAAGGAAGGCCACGTTAGTAGCCACGTTAATGCCACTAACGTGGCCATTAATGTGGGCTTCGGCAAGGTGTGGCGTTAGTGGCCACGTTAGTGCCACTAACGCCAGTAGTAACGTGGATTTAAGGGGTTTTGGGACGTTAGTGACCACGTTGGTGTCACTAACGTCTTCAAGTTAGGAATTTACACTTAACGTTACTCATACTAACGGCCTAACTAACGTGACTACTGTCTAACTTAAACTCCTCTAGCAAGCTGAGCAAAGCCAATGAGTTTGTTAACTGCTTCAACCAAAGCCAAGGACTACATTCAATACTGAGACTCAACTAAGGATCAGAGAAGTAGTATATATAGGAGTAGTTTGAACTAAAAGAGAGATTGGAACCAGAGGGATCCAAGATTGTAA